>NW_028239197.1:0-199084 GCF_036417535.1 Chlamydotis macqueenii
TGTTTTGGGGGGCAGTGTAATAAACTGTGAGCTGTTTGTTCATCAAACCTTGTCAGAACAATGGAGAGTTATATGAAATACACAAAGTCGGCCACAAGAAGTTACATTAAATACACAAGGTCAGCCACAGGCACCTGGCTATGTAAAAATGGCATGCAGGACTGCGAAAGGAGGGAGCGGGGGGGGGCTCATAAAGATGAAGGGTATAAAACCAGTAACTTTCTAACCATATAGTTTGAAGAAGCAATTAGTGGGAGGGGGAAGTCTGGTTTGGAGCAAGAAACAGTCTCACATTATCTCGAGGGAGGGAGGGAGTGATTAAAAGGAGCAAGGATTCGAGAACAGGATGGCACCCAGCACATAATCTCCTTGTTCAAGAAGGACACGAATCGGCTCAGCCGGAGCCGCGATGTCTGTGGTGCTGTAGATGCGCTGCCAATGGCCGGGGAGGAGCAGCAAGAGCTTGACTGGCTGGGACATTCGGTGTGGGAGCAATCGTCCGACGTTTGTGATATTTGGGGATTTTTTTTCCAGTGGGCGCCCAGGTTCAGCTGGGTAGTAAACTTCTAAGCCCTGTTGGTCAGGGAAAGCCCGGAGCCCCGATGTCTGTGGTGCTCTAGATGCGCTGGGAATGGCCGGTGAGGAGCAGCAAGAGCTTGACAGGCTGGCACTTTCGGTGTGGGAGCAATCGTCCGACGTTCGTGATTTTTGGGGGTTTTATTCAGTGGGCGCCCAGGTTCAGCTGGTGGTAAACGTCGAAGCACAG
Source organism: Chlamydotis macqueenii (assembly GCF_036417535.1). Taxonomy (NCBI): domain Eukaryota; kingdom Metazoa; phylum Chordata; class Aves; order Otidiformes; family Otididae; genus Chlamydotis; species Chlamydotis macqueenii. The sequence continues at coordinate 767 of NW_028239197.1, forward strand.
TTGGTCAGGGAAAGCGCGGAGCCCCGATGTCTGTGGTGCTGTAGATGCGCTGGGAATGGCCGGTGAGGAGCAGCAAGAGCTTGACAGGCTGGCACTTTCGGTGTGGGAGCAATCGTCCGACGTTTTTGATTTTTCAGGGTTTTTTTTCAGTGGGTAACCAGGTGCAGCTGGTGGTAAATGTCGAAGCCCTGTTCGTCAGGGAAAGCCCGGAGCCCCGATGTCTGTGGTGCTGTAGATGCGCTGGGAATGGCCGGTGAGTAGCAGCAAGAGCTTGACAGGCTGGCATTTAAGGTGTGGCAGGAATCGTCCCGACATTTGTGATTTCTGGGTTTTTTTTTCAGGGGGCACCCAGGTGCAGCTGGTGGTAAATGTCGAAGCCCGGTTCGTCAGGGAAAGCCCAGAGCCGCGATGTCTGTGGTGCTGTAGATGCGCTGCCAATGGCCGGTGAGGAGCAGCAAGAGATTGAGTTGCTAGCACTTTTGGTGTGGGAGCAATCGCCGACGTTTTTGATTTTTCAGGGTTTTTTTTTCAGTGGGAGCCCAGGTGCAGCTGGTGGTAAACGTCGAAGCCCTGTTCGTCAGGAAAGTCCAGAGCCCTGATGTCTGTGGTGCTGTAGATGCGCTGGGAATGGCCGGTGAGGAGCAGCAAGAGCTTGGCAGGCTGGCATTTAAGGTGTGGCAGGATCGTCCGACATTTGTGATTTTTGGGGTTTTTTTTTTCAGGGGGCACCCAGGTGCAGCTGGTGGTAAATGTCGAAGCCCTGTTCGTCAGGGAAAGCCCGGAGCCCGATGTCTGTGGTGCTGTAGATGCGCTGCCAATAGCCGGTGAGGAGCAGCAAGAGGCTGACATGCTGGCACTTTCGATGTGGGTGCAATCGTCCGACGTTCGTGATTTTGCGGTTTTTTTTTTCAGTGGGCGCCCAGGTGCAGCTGGTGGTAAAAGTTGAAGCCCTGTTGGTCAGGGAAAGCTCGGAGCCCCGATATCTGTGGTGCTGTAGATGTGCTGCCAATGGCCGGTGAGGAGCAGCAAGAGCTTGACTGGCTGGCACTTTGGGTGTGGGAGCAATCGTCGGACGTTCGTGATTTTTCGGGGTTTTATTTCAGTGGGCGCCCTGGTTCAGCTGGTGGTAAACTTCTAAGCCCTGTTGGTCAGGGAAAGCGCAGAACCCCGATGTCTGTGGTGCTGTAGATGCACTGCCAAAGTCCGGTGAGTAGCAGCAAGAGCTTGAGTTGCTGGCACTTTTGGTGTGGGAGGAATCGTCCGACGTTCGTGATTTTCGGGGTTTTATTTCAGTGGGCGCCCAGGTGCAGCTGGTGTTTAAACGTTGAAGCCCTGTTGGTCAGGGAAAGCCCAGAGCCCCGATGTCTGTGGTGCTGTAGATGCACTGCCACTGTCCGGTGAGGAGCAGGAAGAGCTTGACTGGCTGGCACTTTTGGTGTGGGAGCAATCGTCCGACGTTCGTGATTTTTCGGGGTTTTATTTCAGTGGGCAACCAGGTGCAGCTGGTGGTAAATGTCGAAGCCCTGTTGGTCAGGGAAAGCCCGGAGCCCCGATGTCTGTGGTGCTGTAGATGCGCTGCAATGGCCGGTGAGGAGCAGCAAGAGCTTGACTGGCTGGCACTTTCGGTGTGGCAGCAATCGTCCGACGTTCGTGATTTTTCAGGGTTTTACTTTCAGTGGGCGCACAGGTGCAGCTGGTGGTAAATGTCGAAGCCTGTTGGTCAGGGAAAGCCCAGAGCCCCGATGTCTGTGGTGCTGTAGATGCGCTGGGAATGGGTGTGAGGAGCAGCAAGAGCTTGAGTTGCTGGCACTTTCAGTGTGGGAGCAATCGTCGGACGTTTGTGATTTTTGGGGATTTTTATTCACTGGGCGCCCAGGTTCAGCTGGTGGTAAACGTCGAAGCCCTGTTGGTCAGGAAAGCCCGGAGCCCCGATGTCTGTGGTGCTGTAGATGCGCTCGGAATGGCCGGTGAGGAGCAGCAAGAGCTTGACTGTCTGGCACTTTTGGTGTGGGAGCAATCGTCGATGTTCGTGATTTTCGGGGTTCTTTTCAGTGGGAGCCCAGGTTCAGCGAGTGGTAAACGTCGAAGCCCTGTGGTCAGGGAAAGCCCGGAGCCCTGATGTCTGTGGTGTTGTAGATGCGCTGGGAATGGGCGGTGAGGAGCAGCAAGAGGTTGACAGGCTGGCATTTAAGGTGTGGCAGGAATCGTCCAACATTTGTGATTGTTGGGGTTTTTTTTTTTAGGGTGCACCCATGTGCAGCTGGTGGTAAATGTCGAAGGCCTGTTGGTCAGGGGAAAGCCCGGAGCCCGATGTCTGTGGTGCTGTAGATGGGCTGGCAATGGCTGGTGAGGAGCAGCAAGAGCTTGACTGGCTGGCACTTTCGGTGTGGGAGCAATCGTCCGACGTTTGTGATTTTTCGTTTATTTTTTTTAGTGGGCGCCAGGTGCAGCTGGTGGTAAACGTCGAAGCCCTGTTGGTCAGGGAAAGCTCGGAGCCGTGATATCTGTGGTGCTGTAGATGGGCTGGCAATGGCCGGTGAGGAGCAGCAAGAGCTTGACAGGCTGGCATTTAAGGTGTGGCAGGAATCGTCCGACATTTGTGATTGTTGGTGTTTTTTTTTCAGGGGGCACCCAGGTGCAGCTGTTGGTAAATGTCGAAGCCCTGTTGGTCAGGGAAAGCCCGGAGCCCCGATGTCTGTGGTGCTGTAGATGCGCTGCCAATGGCCGGTGAGGAGCAGCAAGAGCTTGACTGGCTGGCACTTTCGGTGTGGTTGCAATCGTCCGACGTTCGTGATTTTTTGGGGTTCTTTTCAGTGGGAGCCCAGGTTCAGCGCGTGGTAAACGTCGAAGCCCTGTTCGTCAGGGAAAGCCCGGAGCCCCGATGTCTGTGGTGCTGTAGATGCACTGTCACTGTCCGGTGAGGAACAGCAAGAGCTTGACTGGCTGGCACTTTCGGTGTGGGACCAATCGTCCGTCGTTTTTGATTTTTCAGGGTTTTTTTTCAGTGGGCGCCCAGGTTGAGCTGGTGTTAAACGTCGAAGCCCTGTTGGTCAGGGAAAGCCCGGAGCCCCGATATCTGTGGTGCTGTAGATGCGCTGGGAATGGCCGGTGAGGGGTAGCAAGATCTTGACTGGCTGGCACTTTCGGTGTGGGAGCAATAGTCCGATGTTCGTGATTTTTCGGGGTTTTATTTCAGTGGGCGCCCAGGTGCAGCTGGTGGTAAACGTCGAAGCCCTGTTGGTCAGGGAAAGCGCGGAGCCCCGATGTCTGTGGTGCTGTAGATGCACTGCCACTGTCCGGTGAGGAGCAGGAAGAGCTTGACTGGCTGGCACTTTTGGTGTGGGAGCAATCGTCCGACGTTCGTGATTTTTCGGGGTTTTATTTCAGTGGGCAACCAGGTGCAGCTGGTGGTAAATGTCGAAGCCCTGTTGGTCAGGGAAAGCCCGGAGCCCCGATGTCTGTGGTGCTGTAGATGCGCTGCCAATGGCCGGTGAGGAGCAGCAAGAGCTTGACTGGCTGGCACTTTCGGTGTGGGAGCAATCGTCCGACGTTCGTGATTTTTCAGGGTTTTACTTTCAGTGGGCGCACAGGTGCAGCTGGTGGTAAATGTCGAAGCCCTGTTGGTCAGGGAAAGCCCAGAGCCCCGATGTCTGTGGTGCTGTAGATGCGCTGGGAATGGGTGGTGAGGAGCAGCAAGAGCTTGAGTTGCTGGCACTTTCAGTGTGGGAGCAATCGTCGGACGTTTGTGATTTTTGGGGATTTTTATTCACTGGGCGCCCAGGTTCAGCTGGTGGTAAACGTCGAAGCCCTGTTGGTCAGGGAAAGCCCGGAGCCCCGATGTCTGTGGTGCTGTAGATGCGCTGGGAATGGCCGGTGAGGAGCAGCAAGAGCTTGACTGTCTGGCACTTTTGGTGTGGGAGCAATCGTCCGATGTTCGTGATTTTTCGGGGTTCTTTTCAGTGGGAGCCCAGGTTCAGCGAGTGGTAAACGTCGAAGCCCTGTTGGTCAGGGAAAGCCCGGAGCCCTGATGTCTGTGGTGTTGTAGATGCGCTGGGAATGGGCGGTGAGGAGCAGCAAGAGGTTGACAGGCTGGCATTTAAGGTGTGGCAGGAATCGTCCAACATTTGTGATTGTTGGGGTTTTTTTTTTAGGCTGCACCCATGTGCAGCTGGTGGTAAATGTCGAAGGCCTGTTGGTCAGGGAAAGCCCGGAGCCCCGATGTCTGTGGTGCTGTAGATGGGCTGGCAATGGCTGGTGAGGAGCAGCAAGAGCTTGACTGGCTGGCACTTTCGGTGTGGGAGCAATCGTCCGACGTTTGTGATTTTTCGTTTATTTTTTTCAGTGGGCGCCCAGGTGCAGCTGGTGGTAAACGTCGAAGCCCTGTTGGTCAGGGAAAGCCCGGAGCCCCGATGTCTGTGGTGCTGTAGATGCGCTGGGAATGGGTGGTGAGGAGCAGCAAGAGCTTGACTGGCTGGCACTTTCATTGTGGGAGCAATCGTGCGATGTTCGTGATTTTTCGTTTATTTTTTTTAGTGGGCGCCCAGGTGCAGCTGGTGGTAAACGTCGAAGCCCTGTTGGTCAGGGAAAGCTCGGAGCCATGATATCTGTGGTGCTGTAGATGGGCTGGCAATGGCCGGTGAGGAGCAGCAAGAGCTTGACAGGCTGGCATTTAAGGTGTGGCAGGAATCGTCCGACATTTGTGATTGTTGGGGTTTTTTTTTCAGGGGGCACCCAGGTGCAGCTGTTGGTAAATGTCGAAGCCCTGTTGGTCAGGGAAAGCCCGGAGCCCCGATGTCTGTGGTGCTGTAGATGCGCTGCCAATGGCCGGTGAGGAGCAGCAAGAGCTTGACTGGCTGGCACTTTCGGTGTGGGTGCAATCGTCCGACGTTCGTGATTTTTTGGGGTTCTTTTCAGTGGGAGCCCAGGTTCAGCGCGTGGTAAACGTCGAAGCCCTGTTCGTCAGGGAAAGCCCGGAGCCCCGATGTCTGTGGTGCTGTAGATGCACTGTCACTGTCCGGTGAGGAACAGCAAGAGCTTGACTGGCTGGCACTTTCGGTGTGGGACCAATCGTCCGTCGTTTTTGATTTTTCAGGGTTTTTTTTCAGTGGGCGCCCAGGTTGAGCTGGTGTTAAACGTCGAAGCCCTGTTGGTCAGGGAAAGCCCGGAGCCCCGATATCTGTGGTGCTGTAGATGCGCTGGGAATGGCCGGTGAGGGGTAGCAAGATCTTGACTGGCTGGCACTTTCGGTGTGGGAGCAATAGTCCGATGTTCGTGATTTTTCGGGGTTTTATTTCAGTGGGCGCCCAGGTGCAGCTGGTGGTAAACGTCGAAGCCCTGTTGGTCAGGGAAAGCGCGGAGCCCCGATGTCTGTGGTGCTGTAGATGCGCTGCCAATGGCCGGTGAGGAGCAGCAAGAGGCTGACATGCTGGCACTTACGATGTGGGTGCAATCATCCGACGTTCGTGATTTTTGCGGTTTTTTTTTCAGTGGGCGCCCCGGTGCAGCTGGTGGTAAACGTCGAAGCCCTGTTGGTCAGGGAAAGCTCGGAGCCCCGATATCTGTGGTGCTGTAGATGCGCTGCCAATGGCCGGGGAGGAGCAGCAAGAGCTTGACAGGCTGGCACTTTCGGTGTGGGAGTAATCGTCCAACGTTCGTGATTTTTCAGGGTTTTTTTTCAGTGGTTAACCAGGTGCAGCTGGTGGTAAACGTCGAAGCCCTGTTCGTCAGGGAAATTCCAGAGCCCTGATGTCTGTGGTGCTGTAGATGCGCTGGGAATGGCCGGTGAGTAGCAGCAAGAGCTTGACAGGCTGGCATTTAAGGTGTGGCAGGAATCGTCCGACATTTGTGATTTTTGGGATTTTTTTTTCAGGGGGCACCCAGGTGCAGCTGGTGGTAAATGTCGAAGCCCTGTTGGTCAGGGAAAGCCCGGAGCCCCGATGTCTTTGGTGCTGTGGATGCGGTGCCAATGGCCGGTGAAGAGCAGCAAGAGCTTGACAGGCTGGCACTTTCGGTGTGGGAGGAATCGTCCGACGTTCGTGATTTTTCGGGGTTTTATTTCAGTGGGCGCCCAGGTGCAGCTGGTGGTAAACTTCTAAGCCCTGTTGGTCAGGGAAAGCGCAGAACCCCGATGTCTGTGGTGCTGTAGATGCACTGCCAAAGTCCGGTGAGTAGTAGCAAGAGCTTGAGTTGCTGGCACTTTTGGTGTGGGAGGAATCGTCCGACGTTCGTGATTTTTCGGGGTTTTATTTCAGTGGGCGCCCAGGTGCAGCTGGTGTTAAACGTTGAAGCCCTGTTGGTCAGGGAAAGCCCGGAGCCCCGATGTCTGTGGTGCTGTAGATGCACTGCCACTGTCCGGTGAGGAGCAGGAAGAGCTTGACTGGCTGGCACTTTTGGTGTGGGAGCAATCGTCCGACGTTCGTGATTTTTCGGGGTTTTATTTCAGTGGGCAACCAGGTGCAGCTGGTGGTAAATGTCGAAGCCCTGTTGGTCAGGGAAAGCCCGGAGCCCCGATGTCTGTGGTGCTGTAGATGCGCTGCCAATGGCCGGTGAGGAGCAGCAAGAGCTTGACTGGCTGGCACTTTCGGTGTGGGAGCAATCGTCCGACGTTTGTGATTTTTCAGGGTTTTACTTTCAGTGGGCGCACAGGTGCAGCTGGTGGTAAATGTCGAAGCCCTGTTGGTCAGGGAAAGCCCAGAGCCCCGATGTCTGTGGTGCTGTAGATACGCTGGGAATGGGTGGTGAGGAGCAGCAAGAGCTTGAGTTGCTGGCACTTTCAGTGTGGGAGCAATCGTCGGACGTTTGTGATTTTTGGGGATTTTTATTCACTGGGCGCCCAGGTTCAGCTGGTGGTAAACGTCGAAGCCCTGTTGGTCAGGGAAAGCCCGGAGCCCCGATGTCTGTGGTGCTGTAGATGCGCTGGGAATGGCCGGTGAGGAGCAGCAAGAGCTTGACTGTCTGGCACTTTTGGTGTGGGAGCAATCGTCCGATGTTCGTGATTTTTCGGGGTTCTTTTCAGTGGGAGCCCAGGTTCAGCGAGTGGTAAACGTCGAAGCCCTGTTGGTCAGGGAAAGCCCGGAGCCCTGATGTCTGTGGTGTTGTAGATGCGCTGGGAATGGGCGGTGAGGAGCATCAAGAGGTTGACAGGCTGGCATTTAAGGTGTGGCAGGAATCGTCCGACATTTGTGATTGTTGGGGTTTTTTTTTAAGGGTGCACCCATGTGCAGCTGGTGGTAAATGTCGAAGGCCTGTTGGTCAGGGAAAGCCCGGAGCCCCGATGTCTGTGGTGCTGTAGATGGGCTGGCAATGGCTGGTGAGGAGCAGCAAGAGCTTGACTGGCTGGCACTTTCGGTGTGGGAGCAATCGTCCGACGTTTGTGATTTTTCGTTTATTTTTTTCAGTGGGCGCCCAGGTGCAGCTGGTGGTAAACGTCGAAGCCCTGTTGGTCAGGGAAAGCCCGGAGCCCCGATGTCTGTGGTGCTGTAGATGCGCTGGGAATGGCCGGTGAGGAGCAGCAAGAGCTTGAGTTGCTGGCACTTTCATTGTGGGAGCAATCGTGCGATGTTCGTGATTTTTCGTTTATTTTTTTTAGTGGGCGCCCAGGTGCAGCTGGTGGTAAACGTTGAAGCCCTGTTGGTCAGGGAAAGCTCGGAGCCGTGATATCTGTGGTGCTGTAGATGGGCTGGCAATGGCCGGTGAGGAGCAGCAAGAGCTTGACAGGCTGGCATTTAAGGTGTGGCAGGAATCGTCCGACATTTGTGATTGTTGGGGTTTTTTTTTCAGGGGGCACCCAGGTGCAGCTGTTGGTAAATGTCGAAGCCCTGTTGGTCAGGGAAAGCCCGGAGCCCCGATGTCTGTGCTGCTGTAGATGCGCTGCCAATGGCCGGTGAGGAGCAGCAAGAGGCTGACATGCTGGCACTTACGATGTGGGTGCAATCATCCGACGTTCGTGATTTTTGCGGTTTTTTTTTCAGTGGGCGCCCCGGTGCAGCTGGTGGTAAACGTCGAAGCCCTGTTGGTCAGGGAAAGCTCGGAGCCCCGATATCTGTGGTGCTGTAGATGCGCTGCCAATGGCCGGGGAGGAGCAGCAAGAGCTTGACAGGCTGGCACTTTCGGTGTGGGAGTAATCGTCCAACGTTCGTGATTTTTCAGGGTTTTTTTTCAGTGGTTAACCAGGTGCAGCTGGTGGTAAACGTCGAAGCCCTGTTCGTCAGGGAAATTCCAGAGCCCTGATGTCTGTGGTGCTGTAGATGCGCTGGGAATGGCCGGTGAGTAGCAGCAAGAGCTTGACAGGCTGGCATTTAAGGTGTGGCAGGAATCGTCCGACATTTGTGATTTTTGGGATTTTTTTTTCAGGGGGCACCCAGGTGCAGCTGGTGGTAAATGTCGAAGCCCTGTTGGTCAGGGAAAGCCCGGAGCCCCGATGTCTTTGGTGCTGTGGATGCGGTGCCAATGGCCGGTGAAGAGCAGCAAGAGCTTGACAGGCTGGCACTTTCGGTGTGGGAGGAATCGTCCGACGTTCGTGATTTTTCGGGGTTTTATTTCAGTGGGCGCCCAGGTGCAGCTGGTGGTAAACTTCTAAGCCCTGTTGGTCAGGGAAAGCGCAGAACCCCGATGTCTGTGGTGCTGTAGATGCACTGCCAAAGTCCGGTGAGTAGTAGCAAGAGCTTGAGTTGCTGGCACTTTTGGTGTGGGAGGAATCGTCCGACGTTCGTGATTTTTCGGGGTTTTATTTCAGTGGGCGCCCAGGTGCAGCTGGTGTTAAACGTTGAAGCCCTGTTGGTCAGGGAAAGCCCGGAGCCCCGATGTCTGTGGTGCTGTAGATGCACTGCCACTGTCCGGTGAGGAGCAGGAAGAGCTTGACTGGCTGGCACTTTTGGTGTGGGAGCAATCGTCCGACGTTCGTGATTTTTCGGGGTTTTATTTCAGTGGGCAACCAGGTGCAGCTGGTGGTAAATGTCGAAGCCCTGTTGGTCAGGGAAAGCCCGGAGCCCCGATGTCTGTGGTGCTGTAGATGCGCTGCCAATGGCCGGTGAGGAGCAGCAAGAGCTTGACTGGCTGGCACTTTCGGTGTGGGAGCAATCGTCCGACGTTTGTGATTTTTCAGGGTTTTACTTTCAGTGGGCGCACAGGTGCAGCTGGTGGTAAATGTCGAAGCCCTGTTGGTCAGGGAAAGCCCAGAGCCCCGATGTCTGTGGTGCTGTAGATACGCTGGGAATGGGTGGTGAGGAGCAGCAAGAGCTTGAGTTGCTGGCACTTTCAGTGTGGGAGCAATCGTCGGACGTTTGTGATTTTTGGGGATTTTTATTCACTGGGCGCCCAGGTTCAGCTGGTGGTAAACGTCGAAGCCCTGTTGGTCAGGGAAAGCCCGGAGCCCCGATGTCTGTGGTGCTGTAGATGCGCTGGGAATGGCCGGTGAGGAGCAGCAAGAGCTTGACTGTCTGGCACTTTTGGTGTGGGAGCAATCGTCCGATGTTCGTGATTTTTCGGGGTTCTTTTCAGTGGGAGCCCAGGTTCAGCGAGTGGTAAACGTCGAAGCCCTGTTGGTCAGGGAAAGCCCGGAGCCCTGATGTCTGTGGTGTTGTAGATGCGCTGGGAATGGGCGGTGAGGAGCATCAAGAGGTTGACAGGCTGGCATTTAAGGTGTGGCAGGAATCGTCCGACATTTGTGATTGTTGGGGTTTTTTTTTAAGGGTGCACCCATGTGCAGCTGGTGGTAAATGTCGAAGGCCTGTTGGTCAGGGAAAGCCCGGAGCCCCGATGTCTGTGGTGCTGTAGATGGGCTGGCAATGGCTGGTGAGGAGCAGCAAGAGCTTGACTGGCTGGCACTTTCGGTGTGGGAGCAATCGTCCGACGTTTGTGATTTTTCGTTTATTTTTTTCAGTGGGCGCCCAGGTGCAGCTGGTGGTAAACGTCGAAGCCCTGTTGGTCAGGGAAAGCCCGGAGCCCCGATGTCTGTGGTGCTGTAGATGCGCTGGGAATGGCCGGTGAGGAGCAGCAAGAGCTTGAGTTGCTGGCACTTTCATTGTGGGAGCAATCGTGCGATGTTCGTGATTTTTCGTTTATTTTTTTTAGTGGGCGCCCAGGTGCAGCTGGTGGTAAACGTTGAAGCCCTGTTGGTCAGGGAAAGCTCGGAGCCGTGATATCTGTGGTGCTGTAGATGGGCTGGCAATGGCCGGTGAGGAGCAGCAAGAGCTTGACAGGCTGGCATTTAAGGTGTGGCAGGAATCGTCCGACATTTGTGATTGTTGGGGTTTTTTTTTCAGGGGGCACCCAGGTGCAGCTGTTGGTAAATGTCGAAGCCCTGTTGGTCAGGGAAAGCCCGGAGCCCCGATGTCTGTGCTGCTGTAGATGCGCTGCCAATGGCCGGTGAGGAGCAGCAAGAGCTTGACTGGCTGGCACTTTCGGTGTGGGTGCAATCGTCCGACGTTCGTGATTTTTCGGGGTTCTTTTCAGTGGGAGCCCAGGTTCAGCGCGTGGTAAACGTCGAAGCCCTGTTCGTCAGGGAAAGCCCGGAGCCCCGATGTCTGTGGTGCTGTAGATGCACTGCCACTGTCCGGTGAGGAACAGCAAGAGCTTGACTGGCTGGCACTTTCGGTGTGGGACCAATCGTCCGTCGTTTTTGATTTTTCAGGGTTTTTTTTCAGTGGGCGCCCAGGTTCAGCTGGTGGTAAACGTCGAAGCCCTGTTGGTCAGGGAAAGCCCGGAGCCCCGATATCTGTGGTGCTGTAGATGCGCTGGGAATGGCCGGTGAGGGGTAGCAAGATCTTGACTGGCTGGCACTTTCGGTGTGGGAGCAATAGTCCGATGTTCGTGATTTTTCGGGGTTTTATTTCAGTGGGCGCCCAGGTGCAGCTGGTGGTAAACGTCGAAGCCCTGTTGGTCAGGGAAAGCGCGGAGCCCCGATGTCTGTGGTGCTGTAGATGCGCTGCCAATGGCCAGTGAGGAGCAGCAAGAGGCTGACATGCCGGCACTTACGATGTGGGTGCAATCATCCGACGTTCGTGATTTTTGGGGGTTTTTTTCAGTGGGCGCCCAGGTGCAGCTGGTGGTAAACATCGAAGCCCTGTTAATCAGGGAAAGCTCGGAGCCCCGATATCTGTGGTGCTGTAGATGCGCTGCCAATGGCCGGTGAGGAGCAGCAAGAGGCTGACATGATGGCACTTTCGATGTGGGTGCAATCGTCCGACGTTCGTGATTTTTCGGGGTTATTTTCAGTGGGAGCCCAGGTGCAGCTGGTGATAAACGTCGAAGCCCTGTTCGTCAAGGAAAGTCCGGAGCCCCGATGTCTGTGGTGCTGTAGATGCGCTGGGAATGGGCGGTGAGGAGCAGCAAGAGCTTGACCGGCTGGCATTTAAGGTGTGGCAGGAATCGTCCGACATTTGTTATTTTGGGGGTTTTTTTTTTCAGGGGGCACCCAGGTGCACCTGGTGGTAAATGTCGAAGCCCTGTTGGTCAGGGAAAGCCCGGAGCCCCGATGTCTGTGGTGCTGTAGATGCGCTGGGAATGGCTGGTGAGGAGTAGCTACAGCTTGACAGGCTGGCACTTTCGGTGTTGGAGCAATCGTCCGACATTCGTGATTTTTAGTTTATTTTTTTCAGTGGGCGCCCAGGTTCAGCTGGTGGTAAACGTCGAAGCCCTGTTGGTCAGGGAAAGCGCAGAACCCCGATCTCTGTGGTGCTGTAGATGCGCCGCCAATGGCCGGTGAGGAGCAGCAAGAGGCTGACATGCTGGCACTTTCGATGTGGGTGCAATCGTCCGACGTTCGTGATTTTTCGGTGTTTTTTTCAGTGGGCGCCCAGGTGCAGCTGGTGGTAAACGTCGAAGCCCTGTTGGTCAGGGAAAGCCCGGAGCCCCGATGTCTGTGGTGCTGTAGATGCGCTGCCAATGGGCGGTGAGTAGCAGCAAGAGCTTGAGTTGCTGGCACTTTGGGTGTGGGAGCAATCGTCCGATGTTCGTGATTTTTCGTTTATTTTTATCAGTGGGCGCCCAGGTTCAGCTGGTGGTAAACGTCGAAGCCCTGTTGGTTAGGGAAAGCGCAGAACCCCAATGTCTGTGGTGCTGTAGATGCACTGCCAAAGTCCGGTGAGGAGCAGCAAGAGCTTGACTTGCTGGCACTTTCAGTGTGGGAGCAATCGTCCGATGTTCGTGATATTTCGGGGTTCTTTTCAGTGCGAGCCCAGGTTCAGCGAGTGGTAAACGTCGAAGCCCTGTTGGTCAGGGAAAGCCCGGAGCCCCGATGTCTGTGGTGTTGTAGATGCGCTGGGAATGGGCGGTGAGGAGCAGCAAGAGGTTGACAGGCTGGCATTTAAGGTGTGGCAGGAATCGTCCGACATTTGTGATTTTTGGGGTTTTTTTTTCAGTGGGCAACCAGGTGCAGCGGGTGGTAAACGTCGAAGCCCTGTTGGTCAGGGAAAGCCCGGAGCCCCGATGTCTATGGTGCTGTAGATGCGCTGCCAATGGCCGGTGAGGAGCAGCAAGAGCTTGACTGGCTGGCACTTTCAGTGTGGGAGCAATCGTCCGATGTTTGTGATTTTTTGGGGGTTCTTTTCAGTGGGAGCCCAGGTGCAGCGAGTGGTAAACGTCGAAGCCCTGTTGGTCAGGGAAAGCCCGGAGCCCCGATGTCTGTGGTGTTGTAGATGCACTGCCACTGTCCGGTGAGGAGCAGCAAGAGCTTGACTGACTGGCACTTTCAGTGTGGGAGCAATTGTCCGATGTTCGTGATTTTTCTTTTATTTTTCTCAGCGGGTGCCCAGGTTCAGCTGGTGGTAAACGTCGAAGCCCTGTTGGTCAAAGAAAGCTCAGAACCCCGATGTCTGTGGTGCTGTAGATGCACTGCCAAAGTCTGGTGACAGGCAGCAAGAGCTTGAGTTGCTGGCACTTTCGGTGTGGGAGGAATCGTCCGACGTTTGTTATTTTTCGGGGTTTTATTTCAGTGGGCGCCCAGGTTCAGCTGGTGGTAAACGTCAAAGCCCTGTTGGTCAGGGAAAGCCCGGAGCACCGATATCTGTGGTGCTGTAGATGCGCTGCCAATGGCCGGGGAGGAGCAGCAAGAGCTTGACAGGCTGGCACTTTCGGTGTGCGAGGAATCGTCAGACGTTTCTGATTTTTCGGGAATTTTTTTTAGTGGGAGCCCAGGTTTAGCTAGTTGTAAACGTCGAAGCCCTGTTGGTCAGGGAACGCCCGGAGCCGTGATGTCTGTGGTGCTGTAGGTGCGCTGGGAATGGCCGGTGAGGAGCAGCAAGAGCTTGACTGTCTGGCACTTTTGGTATGGGAGCAATCGTCCGACGTTCGTGATTTTTCGGGGTTTTATTTCAGTGGGAGCCCAGGTTCAGCGAGTGGTAAACGTCGAAGCCCTGTTCGTCAGGGAAAGCCCGGAGCCCCGATGTCTGTGGTGCTGTAGATGCACTGCTACTGTCCGGTGAGGAACAGCAAGAGCTTGACTGGCTGGCACTTTCGGTGTGGGAGCAATCGTCCGACGTTCGTGATTTTTCGGGGTTTTATTTCAGTGGGAGCCCAGGTGCAGCTGTTGGTAAATGTCGAAGCCCTGTTGGTCAGGGAAAGCCCGGAGCCCCGATGTCTGTGGTGCTGTAGATGCGCTGCCAATGGCCGGTGAGGAGCAGCAAGAGCTTGAGTTGCTGGCACTTTCGGTGTGGGAGCAATCGTCCGACGTTCGTGATTTTTCAGGGTTTTACTTTCAGTGGGCGCCCAGGTTCAGCTGGTGGTAAATGTCGAAGCCCTGTTGGTCAGGGAAAGCCCAGAGCCCCGATGTCTGTGGTGCTGTAGATGCGCTGGGAATGGGTGGTGAGGAGCAGCAAGAGCTTGAGTTGCTGGCACTTTCAGTGTGGGAGCAATCGTCGGACGTTTGTGATTTTTGGGGATTTTTATTAACTGGGCGCCCAGGTTCAGCTGGTGGTAAACGTCGAAGCCCTGTTGGTCAGGGAAAGCCCGGAGCCCCGATGTCTGTGGTGCTGTAGATGCGCTGGGAATGGCCGGTGAGGAGCAGCAAGAGCTTGACTGTCTGGCACTTTTGGTGTGGGAGCAATCGTCCGATGTTCGTGATTTTTCGGGGTTCTTTTCAGTGGGAGCCCAGGTTCAGCGAGTGGTAAACGTCGAAGCCCTGTTGGTCAGGGAAAGCCCGGAGCCCTGATGTCTGTGGTGTTGTAGATGCGCTGGGAATGGGCGGTGAGGAGCAGCAAGAGGTTGACAGGCTGGCATTTAAGGTGTGGCAGGAATCGTCCGACATTTGTGATTGTTGGGGTTTTTTTTTTAGGGTGCACCCATGTGCAGCTGGTGGTAAATGTCGAAGGCCTGTTGGTCAGGGAAAGCCCGGAGCCCCGATGTCTGTGGTGCTGTAGATGGGCTGGCAATGGCTGGTGAGGAGCAGCAAGAGCTTGACTGGCTGGCACTTTCGGTGTGGGAGCAATCGTCCGACGTTTGTGATTTTTCGTTTATTTTTTTCAGTGGGCGCCCAGGTTCAGCTGGTGGTAAACGTCGAAGCCCTGTTGGTCAGGGAAAGCCCGGAGCCCCGATGTCTGTGGTGCTGTAGATGCGCTGGGAATGGCCGGTGAGGAGCAGCAAGAGCTTGACTGGCTGGCACTTTCATTGTGGGAGCAATCGTGCGATGTTCGTGATTTTTCGTTTATTTTTTTTAGTGGGCGCCCAGGTGCAGCTGGTGGTAAACGTTGAAGCCCTGTTGGTCAGGGAAAGCTCGGAGCCGTGATATCTGTGGTGCTGTAGATGGGCTGGCAATGGCCGGTGAGGAGCAGCAAGAGCTTGACAGGCTGGCATTTAAGGTGTGGCAGGAATCGTCCGACATTTGTGATTGTTGGGGTTTTTTTTTCAGGGGGCACCCAGGTGCAGCTGTTGGTAAATGTCGAAGCCCTGTTGGTCAGGGAAAGCCCGGAGCCCCGATGTCTGTGGTGCTGTAGATGCGCTGCCAATGGCCGGTGAGGAGCAGCAAGAGCTTGACTGGCTGGCACTTTCGGTGTGGGTGCAATCGTCCGACGTTCGTGATTTTTCGGGGTTCTTTTCAGTGGGAGCCCAGGTTCAGCGCGTGGTAAACGTCGAAGCCCTGTTCGTCAGGGAAAGCCCGGAGCCCCGATGTCTGTGGTGCTGTAGATGCACTGCCACTGTCCGGTGAGGAACAGCAAGAGCTTGACTGGCTGGCACTTTCGGTGTGGGACCAATCGTCCGTCGTTTTTGATTTTTCAGGGTTTTTTTTCAGTGGGCGCCCAGGTTCAGCTGGTGGTAAACGTCGAAGCCCTGTTGGTCAGGTAAAGCCCGGAGCCCCGATATCTGTGGTGCTGTAGATGCGCTGGGAATGGCCGGTGAGGGGTAGCAAGATCTTGACTGGCTGGCACTTTCGGTGTGGGAGCAATAGTCCGATGTTCGTGATTTTTCGGGGTTTTATTTCAGTGGGCGCCCAGGTGCAGCTGGTGATAAACGTCGAAGCCCTGTTGGTCAGGGAAAGCGCGGAGCCCCGATGTCTGTGGTGCTGTAGATGCGCTGCCAATGGCCGGTGAGGAGCAGCAAGAGGCTGACATGCCGGCACTTACGATGTGGGTGCAATCATCCGACGTTCGTGATTTTTGGGGGTTTTTTTCAGTGGGCTCCCAGGTGCAGCTGGTGGTAAACATCGAAGCCCTGTTAATCAGGGAAAGCTCGGAGCCCCGATATCTGTGGTGCTGTAGATGCGCTGCCAGTGGCCGGTGAGGAGCAGCAAGAGGCTGACATGATGGCACTTTCGATGTGGGTGCAATCGTCCGACGTTCGTGATTTTTCGGGGTTATTTTCAGTGGGAGCCCAGGTGCAGCTGGTGATAAACGTCGAAGCCCTGTTCGTCAAGGAAAGTCCGGAGCCCCGATGTCTGTGGTGCTGTAGATGCGCTGGGAATGGGCGGTGAGGAGCAGCAAGAGCTTGACCGGCTGGCATTTAAGGTGTGGCAGGAATCGTCCGACATTTGTTATTTTGGGGGTTTTTTTTTTCAGGGGGCACCCAGGTGCAGCTGGTGGTAAATGTCGAAGCCCTGTTGGTCAGGGAAAGCCCGGAGCCCCGATGTCTGTGGTGCTGTAGATGCGCTGGGAATGGCTGGTGAGGAGTAGCTACAGCTTGACAGGCTGGCACTTTCGGTGTTGGAGCAATCGTCCGACATTCGTGATTTTTAGTTTATTTTTTTCAGTGGGCGCCCAGGTTCAGCTGGTGGTAAACGTCGAAGCCCTGTTGGTCAGGGAAAGCGCAGAACCCCGATCTCTGTGGTGCTGTAGATGCGCCGCCAATGGCCGGTGAGGAGCAGCAAGAGGCTGACATGCTGGCACTTTCGATGTGGGTGCAATCGTCCGACGTTCGTGATTTTTCGGTGTTTTTTTCAGTGGGCGCCCAGGTGCAGCTGGTGGTAAATGTCGAAGCCCTGTTTGTCAGGGAAAGCCCAGAGCCCCGATGTCTGTGGTGCTGTAGATGCGCTGCCAATGGGCGGTGAGGAGCAGCAAGAGCTTGACTTGCTGGCACTTTCAGTGTGGGAGCAATCGTCCGATGTTCGTGATATTTCGGGGTTCTTTTCAGTGCGAGCCCAGGTTCAGCGAGTGGTAAACGTCGAAGCCCTGTTGGTCAGGGAAAGCCCGGAGCCCCGATGTCTGTGGTGTTGTAGATGCGCTGGGAATGGGCGGTGAGGAGCAGCAAGAGGTTGACAGGCTGGCATTTAAGGTGTGGCAGGAATCGTCCGACATTTGTGATTTTTGGGGTTTTTTTTTCAGTGGGCAACCAGGTGCAGCGGGTGGTAAACGTCGAAGCCCTGTTGGTCAGGGAAAGCCCGGAGCCCCGATGTCTATGGTGCTGTAGATGCGCTGCCAATGGCCGGTGAGGAGCAGCAAGAGCTTGACTGGCTGGCACTTTCAGTGTGGGAGCAATCGTCCGATGTTTGTGATTTTTTGGGGGTTCTTTTCAGTGGGAGCCCAGGTGCAGCGAGTGGTAAACGTCGAAGCCCTGTTGGTCAGGGAAAGCCCGGAGCCCCGATGTCTGTGGTGTTGTAGATGCACTGCCACTGTCCGGTGAGGAGCAGCAAGAGCTTGACTGACTGGCACTTTCAGTGTGGGAGCAATTGTCCGATGTTCGTGATTTTTCTTTTATTTTTCTCAGCGGGTGCCCAGGTTCAGCTGGTGGTAAACGTCGAAGCCCTGTTGGTCAAAGAAAGCTCAGAACCCCGATGTCTGTGGTGCTGTAGATGCACTGCCAAAGTCTGGTGACAGGCAGCAAGAGCTTGAGTTGCTGGCACTTTCGGTGTGGGAGGAATCGTCCGACGTTTGTTATTTTTCGGGGTTTTATTTCAGTGGGCGCCCAGGTTCAGCTGGTGGTAAACGTCGAAGCCCTGTTGGTCAGGGAAAGCCCGGAGCACCGATATCTGTGGTGCTGTAGATGCGCTGCCAATGGCCGGGGAGGAGCAGCAAGAGCTTGACAGGCTGGCACTTTCGGTGTGCGAGGAATCGTCGGACGTTTCTGATTTTTCGGGAATTTTTTTTAGTGGGAGCCCAGGTTTAGCTAGTTGTAAACGTCGAAGCCCTGTTGGTCAGGGAACGCCCGGAGCCGTGATGTCTGTGGTGCTGTAGGTGCGCTGGGAATGGCCGGTGAGGAGCAGCAAGAGCTTGACTGTCTGGCACTTTTGGTGTGGGAGCAATCGTCCGACGTTCGTGATTTTTCGGGGTTTTATTTCAGTGGGAGCCCAGGTTCAGCGAGTGGTAAACGTCGAAGCCCTGTTCGTCAGGGAAAGCCCGGAGCCCCGATGTCTGTGGTGGTGTAGATGCACTGCTACTGTCCGGTGAGGAACAGCAAGAGCTTGACTGGCTGGCACTTTCGGTGTGGGAGCAATCGTCCGACGTTCGTGATTTTTCGGGGTTTTATTTCAGTGGGCACCCAGGTGCAGCTGTTGGTAAATGTCGAAGCCCTGTTGGTCAGGGACAGCTCGGAGCCCCGATGTCTGTGGTGTTGTAGATGCACTGGGAATGGAAGGTGAGGAGAACCTACAGCTTGACGGGCTGGCAATTTCGGTGTGGGAGCAATCGTCCGACGTTCGTGATTTTTCGTTTATTTTTTTCAGTGGGCGCCCAGGTGCAGCGGGTGGTAAACGTCGAAGCCCTGTTGGTCAGGGAAAGCCCGGAGCCCCGATGTCTGTGGTGTTGTATATGCGCTGGGAATGGGCGGTGAGGAGCAGCAAGAGCTTGACAGGCTGGCACTTTCGGTTTGGGAGCAATCGTCCGATGTTCGTGATTTTTCGTTTATTTTTTTCAGTGGGCGCCCAGGTGCAGCTGGTGGTAAACGTCGAAGCCCTGTTGTTCAGGGAAAGCGCAGAACCCCGATGTCTGTGGTGCTGTAGATGAACTGCCAAAGTCCGGTGAGTAGCAGCAAGAGCTTGAGTTGCTGGCACTTTCGGTGTGGGAGGAATCGTCCGACGTTCGTGATTTTTCGGGGTTTTTTTCAGTGGGCGCCCAGGTGCAGCTGGTGGTAAACGTCGAAGCCCTGTTGGTCAGGGAAAGCCCGGAGCCCCAATGTCTGTGGTGCTGTAGATGCGCTGCCAATGGGCGGTGAGTAGCAGCAAGAGCTTGAGTTGCTGGCACTTTCGGTGTGGGAGCAATCGTCCGATGTTCGTGATTTTTCTTTTATTTTTTTTAGTGGGCGCCCAGGTGCAGCTGGTGGTAAACGTTGAAGCCCTGTTGGTCAGGGAAAGCTCGGAGCCGTGATATCTGTGGTGCTGTAGATGGGCTGGCAATGGCCGGTGAGGAGCAGCAAGAGCTTGACAGGCTGGCATTTAAGGTGTGGCAGGAATCGTCCGACATTTGTGATTGTTGGGGTTTTTTTTTCAGGGGGCACCCAGGTGCAGCTGTTGGTAAATGTCGAAGCCCTGTTGGTCAGGGAAAGCCCGGAGCCCCGATGTCTGTGGTGCTGTAGATGCGCTGCCAATGGCCGGTGAGGAGCAGCAAGAGCTTGACTGGCTGGCACTTTCGGTGTGGGTGCAATCGTCCGACGTTCGTGATTTTTCGGGGTTCTTTTCAGTGGGAGCCCAGGTTCAGCTGGTGGTAAACGTCGAAGCCCTGTTCGTCAGGGAAAGCCCGGAGCCCCGATGTCTGTGGTGCTTTAGATGCACTGCCACTGTCCGGTGAGGAACAGCAAGAGCTTGACTGGCTGGCACTTTCGGTGTGGGACCAATCGTCCGTCGTTTTTGATTTTTCAGGGTTTTTTTTCAGTAGGCGCCCAGGTTCAGCTGGTGGTAAACGTCGAAGCCCTGTTGGTCAGGGAAAGCCCGGAGCCCCGATATCTGTGGTGCTGTAGATGCGCTGGGAATGGCCGGTGAGGGGTAGCAAGATCTTGACTGGCTGGCACTTTCGGTGTGGGAGCAATAGTCCGATGTTCGTGATTTTTCGGGGTTTTATTTCAGTGGGCGCCCAGGTGCAGCTGGTGGTAAACGTCGAAGCCCTGTTGGTCAGGGAAAGCGCGGAGCCCCGATGTCTGTGGTGCTGTAGATGCGCCCCCAATGGCCGGTGAGGAGCAGCAAGAGGCTGACATGCTGGCACTTACGATGTGGGTGCAATCATCCGACGTTCGTGATTTTTGGGGGTTTTTTTCAGTGGGCGCCCAGGTGCAGCTGGTGGTAAACATCGAAGCCCTGTTAATCAGGGAAAGCTCGGAGCCCCGATATCTGTGGTGCTGTAGATGCGCTGCCAATGGCCGGTGAGGAGCAGCAAGAGGCTGACATGATGGCACTTTCGATGTGGGTGCAATCGTCCGACGTTCGTGATTTTTCGGGGTTATTTTCAGTGGGAGCCCAGGTGCAGCTGGTGATAAACGTCGAAGCCCTGTTCGTCAAGGAAAGTCCGGAGCCCCGATGTCTGTGGTGCTGTAGATGCGCTGGGAATGGGCGGTGAGGAGCAGCAAGAGCTTGACCGGCTGGCATTTAAGGTGTGGCAGGAATCGTCCGACATTTGTTATTTTGGGGGTTTTTTTTTTCAGGGGGCACCCAGGTGCAGCTGGTGGTAAATGTCGAAGCCCTGTTGGTCAGGGAAAGCCCGGAGCCCCGATGTCTGTGGTGCTGTAGATGCGCTGGGAATGGCTGGTGAGGAGTAGCTACAGCTTGACAGCCTGGCACTTTCGGTGTTGGAGCAATCGTCCGACATTCGTGATTTTTAGTTTATTTTTTTCAGTGGGCGCCCAGGTTCAGCTGGTGGTAAACGTCGAAGCCCTGTTGGTCAGGGAAAGCCCAGAGCCCCGATGTCTGTGGTGCTGTAGATGCGCTGCCAATGGCCGGTGAGGAGCAGCAAGAGCTTGACTGGCTGGCACTTTTGGTGTGGGAGCAATCGTCTGATGTTCGTGATTTTTCGTTTATTTTTTTCAGTGGGCGCCCAGGTGCAGCTGGTGGTAAACGTCGAAGCCCTGTTGGTCAGGGAAAGCCCAGAGCCCCGATGTCTGTGGTGCTGTAGATGCGCTGGGAATGCCCGGGGAGGAGCAACAAGAGCTTGACTGGCTGGCACTTTCGGTGTGGGAGCAATCGTCTGATGTTCGTGATATTTCGTTTCTTTTTTTAAGTGGGCGCCCAGGTGCAGCTGGTGGTAATCGTCGAAGCCCTGTTCGTCAGGGAAAGCCCGGAGCCCCGATGTCTGTGGTGCTGTAGATGCGCTGGGAATGGCTGGTGAGGAGCAGCAAGAGCTTCACAGGCTGGCACTTTCGGTGTGGGAGCAATCGTCCGACGTTCGTGATTTTTCGGGATTTTTTTTCAGTGGGCGCCCAGGTGCAGCTGGTGGTAAACGTCAAAGCCCTGTTGGTCAGGGAAAGCCCGGAGCCCCGATGTCTGTGGTGCTGTAGATGCGCTGGGAATGGCCGGTGAGGAGCAGCAAGAGCTTGAGTTGCTGGCACTTTCGGTGTGGGAGCAATCGTCCGATGTTCGTGATTTTTCGTTTATTTTTTTCAGTGGGCGCCCCGGTGCAGCTGGTGGTAAACGTCGAAGCCCTGTTGGTCAGGGAAAGCGCAGAACCCCGATGTCTGTGGTGCTGTAGATGCACTGCCAAAGTCCGGTGAGTAGCAGCAAGAGCTTGAGTTGCTGGCACTTTCGGTGTGGGAGCAATCGTCCGATGTTCATGATTTTTCGTTTATTTTTTTCAGTGTTCGCCCAGGTTCAGCTGGTGGTAAATGTCGAAGCCCTGTTGGTCAGGGAAAGCCCAGAGCCCCGATGTCTGTGGTGCTGTAGATGCGCTGGGAATGGGAGGTGAGTAGCAGCAAGAGCTTGAATGGCTGGAACGTTGGGTGTGGGAGCAATCGTCGGACGTTTGTGATTTTTTCAGGGTTTTTATTCACTGGGCGCCCAGGTTCAGCTGGTGTTAAACGTCGAAGGCCTGTTGGGTAGGGAAAGCCCAGAGCCCCGATGTCTGTGGTGCTGTAGATGCGCTGCCAATGGCTGGTGAGGAACAGCAAGAGCTTGAGTTGCTGGCACTTTCGGTGTGTGAGGAATCGTCCGATGTTCGTGATTTTTCGGGGTTTTATTTCAGTGGGAGCCCTGGTGCAGCGGGTGGTAAACGTCGAAGCCCTGTTGGTCAGGGAAAGCCCGGAGCCCCGATATCTGTGGTGCTGTAGATGCGCTGGGAATGGCCGGTGAGGAGCAGCTAGAGCTTGACTGTCTGGCACTTTCGGTGTGGGAGTAATCGTCCGATGTTCGTGAATTTTCGTTTATTTTTTTCAGTGGGCGGCCACGTGCAGCTGGTGGTAATCGTCGAAGCCCTGTTGGTCAGGGAAAGCCCGGAGCCCTGATATCTGTGGTGCTGTAGATGCGCTGCCAATGGCCGGGGAGGAGCAGCAAGAGCTTGACAGGCTGGCACTTTCGGTGTGCGAGGAATCGTCGAACGTTTCTGATTTTTCGGGATTTTTTTTTAGTGGGAGCCCAGGTTTAGCTAGTTGTAAACGTCGAAGCCCTGTTGGTCAGGGAAAGCCCGGAGCCCTGATGTCTGTGGTGCTGTAGGTGCGCTGGGAATGGCCGGTGACGAGCAGCAAGAGCTTGACTGTCTGGCACTTTTGGTGTGGGAGCAATCGTCCGACGTTCGTGATTTTTCGGGGTTCTTTTCAGTGGGAGCCCAGGTTCAGCGAGTGGTAAACGTCGAAGCCCTGTTCGTCAGGGAAAGCCTGGAGCCCCGATGTCTGTGGTGCTGTAGATGCACTGCTACTGTCCGGTGAGGAACAGCAAGAGCTTGACTGGCTGGCACTTTCGGTGTGCGAGCAATCGTCCGACGTTCGTGATTTTTCGGGGTTTTATTTCAGTGGGAGCCCAGGTGCAGCTGGTGGTAAATGTCGAAGCCCTGTTGGTCAGGGAAAGCTCGGAGCCCCAATGTCTGTGGTGTTGTAGATGCGCTGGGAATGGCTGGTGAGGAGCACCTACACCTTGACGGGCTGGCAATTTCGTTGTGGGAGCAATCGTCCGACGTTCGTGATTTTTCGTTTATTTTTTTCAGTGGGCGCCCAGTTGCAGCGGGTGGTAAACGTCGAAGCCCTGTTGGTCAGGGAAAGCCCGGAGCCCCGATGTCTGTGGTGTTGTAGATGCGCTGGAAATGGGCGGTGAGGAGCAGCAAGAGCTTGACTGGCTGGCATTTAAGGTGTGGCAGGAATCGTCTGATATTTGTGATTTTTGGGGTTTTTTTTTCAGGGGGCACCCAGGTGCAGCTGGTGGTAAATGTCGAAGCCCTGTTGGTCAGGGAAAGCCCGGAGCCCCGATGTCTGTGGTGCTGTAGATGCGCTGCCAATGGCCGGTGAGGAGCAGCAAGAGCTTGAGTTTCTGGCACTTTCTGTGTGGGAGCAATCGTCCGACGTTCGTGATTTTTCGGGGTTCTTTTCAGTGGGCGCCCAGGTTCAACTGGTGGTAAACGTCAAAGCCCTGTTGGTCAGGGAAAGCCCGGAGCCGCGATGTCTGTGGTGTTGTAGATGCGCTGCCAATGGCCGGTGAGGAACAGCAAGAGCTTGACTGGCTGGCACTTTCGGTGTGGGAGCAATCGTCCGACGTTTGTTATATTTCGGGGTTTTATTTCAGAGGTCGCCCAGGTGCAGCTGGTGGTAATCGTCGAAGCCCTGTTGGTCAGGGAAAGCGCAGAACCCCGATGTCTGTGGTGCTGTAGATGCGCTGGGAATGGCCGGTGAGGAGCAGCAAGAGCTTGACAGGCTGGCACTTTCGGTGTGGGAGCAATCGTCCGATGTTCGTGATTTTTCGTTTATTTTTTTCAGTGGGCGCCCAGGTGCAGCTGGTGGTAAACGTCGAAGCCCTGTTGTTCAGGGAAAGCGCAGAACCCCGATATCTGTGGTGCTGTAGATGAACTGCCAAAGTCCGGTGAGTAGCAGCAAGAGCTTGAGTTGCTGGCACTTTCGGTGTGGGAGGAATCGTCCGACGTTCGTGATTTTTCGGGGTTTTTTTCAGTGGGCTCCCAGGTGCAGCTGGGTGTAAACGTCGAAGCCCTGTTGGTCAGGGAAAGCCCGGAGCCCCGATATCTGTGGTGCTGTAGATGCGCTGGGAATGTGCGGTGAGGAGAAGCAAGAGCTTGACAGGCTGGCATTTAAGGTGTGGCAGGAATCGTCCGACATTTGTGATTTTTGGGGTTTTTTTTTCAGGGGGCGCACAGGTTCACCTGGTGTTAAAAGTCGAAGCCCTGTTGGTCAGGGAAAGCCCAGAGCCCTGATGTCTGTGGTGCTGTAGATGCGTTGCCATTGGCCGGTGAGGAGCAGCAAGAGCTTGAGTTGCTGGCACTTTCGGTGTGGGATCAATCGTCCGACGTTTTTGATTTTTCAGGGTTTTTTTTCAGTGGGCAATCAGGTGCAGCTGGTGGTAAACGTCGAAGCCCTGTTGGTCAGGGAAAGCCCGGAGCCCCGATGTCTGTGGTGCTGTAGATGCACTGCCAAAGTCCGGTGAGTAGCAGCAAGAGCTTGAGTTGCTGGCACTTTTGGTGTGGGAGGAATCGTCCGACGTTTGTTATTTTTCGGGGTTTTATTTCAGTGGGCGCCCAGGTTCAGCTGGTGGTAAACGTCGAAGCCCTGTTGGTCAGGGAAAGCTTGGAGCCCCGATATCTGTGGTGCTGTAGATGCGCTGCCAATGGCCGGGGAGGAGCAGCAAGGGCTTGAGCTGCTGGCACTTTTGGTGTTGGAGCAATCGTTCGACGTTCGTGATTTTTCGGGGTTTTATTTCAGTGGGCGCCCAGGTGCAGCTGGTGGTAAACTTCGAAGCCCTGTTGGTCAGGGAAAGCTCGGAGCCCCGATGTCTGTGGTGCTGTAGATGCGCCTCCAATGGCTGGTGAGGAGCAGCAAGAGCTTGACTGTCTGGCACGTTGGGTGTGGGAGCAATCGTCGGACGTTTGTGATTTTTGGGGATTTTTATTCACTGGGCGCCCAGGTGCAGCTGGTGGTAAACGTCGAAGCCCTGTTGGTCAGGGAAAGCCCGGAGCCCCGATGTCTGTGGTGCTGTAGATGCGCTGGCAATGGCCGGTGAGGAGCAGCAAGAGCTTGAGTTCCTGGCACTTTTGGTGTGGGAGCAATCGTCCGACGTTCGTGATTTTTCAGGGTTTTACTTTCAGTGGGCGCCCAGGTTCAGCTGGTGGTAAACGTCGAAGCTGTGTTGGTCAGGGAAAGCCCGTAGCCCCGATGTCTGCAGTGCTGTAGATGCGCGGCCAATGGCCGGGGAGGAGCAGCAAGAGGCTGACGTGCTGGCACTTTCGATGTGGGTGCAATCGTCCGACGTTCGTGATTTTTGGGGGTTATTTTCAGTGGGAGCCCAGGTTCAGCTGGTGGTAAACGTCGAAGCCCTGTTGGTCAGGGAAAGCCCAGAGCCCCGATGTCTGTGGTGCTGTAGATGCGCTGGGAATGGGAGGTGAGTAGCAGCATGAGCTTGACTGGCTGGCACTTTCGGTGTGGCAGCAATCGTCCGACGTTCGTGATTTTTCGGGGTTTTATTTCAGTGGGCGCCCAGGTGCAGCTGGTTGTAAGTGTCGAAGCCCTGTTGGTCAGGGAATGCCCTGAGCCCCGATGTCTGTGGCGCTGTAGATGCGCCTCCAATGGCCGGGGAGGAGCAGCAAGAGCTTGACTGGCGGGCACTTTTGGTGTGGGAGCAATCGTCCGATGTTCGTGATTTTTCGGGGGTTCTTTTCAGTGGGAGCCCAGGTGCAGCGGGTGGTAAACGTCGAAGCACTGTTCGTCAGGGAAAGTCCAGAGCCCTGATGTCTGTGGTGCTGTAGATGCGCTGGGAATGTCCGGTGAGGCGCAGCAAGAGCTTGACTGGCTGGCACTTTCGGTGTGGGAGCAATTGTCCGACGTTTTTGATTTTTTAGGGTTTTTTTTTCAGTGGGTAACCAGGTGCAGCTGGTGGTAAATGTCGAAGCTCTGTTGGTCAGGGAAAGCCCCGAGCCCCGATGTCTGTGATGCTGTAGATGCGCTGGGAATGCCCGGTGAGGAGCAGCTAGAGGTTGACTGTCTGGCACTTTCGGTGTGGGAGCAATTGTCCGCCGTTCGTGATTTTTCGGGGTTTTATTTCAGTGGGCGCCCAGGTGCAGCTGGTGGTAAACTTCGAAGCCCTGTTGGTCAGGGAAAGCCCGGAGCCCCGATATCTGTGGTGCTGTAGATGTGCTGGGAATGGCCGGTGAGGAGCAGCAAGAGCTTGACTGGCTGGCACTTTCGTTGTGGGAGCAATCGTCCGACGTTCGTGATTTTTCGGGGTTTTATTTCAGTGGGCGCCCAGCTGCAGCGGGTGGTAAACGTCGAAGCCCTGTTGGTCAGGGAAAGCCCGGAGCCCCGATGTCTGTGCTGCTGTAGATGCGCTGAGAATTGCTGGTTAGAAGCAGCATGAGCTTGACTGGCTGGCACTTTCGGTGTGGGAGCAGTCGTCTGATGTTCGTGATATTTTGTTTATTTTTTCCAGTGGGCGCCCAGGTGCAGCTGGTGGTAAACGTCGAAGCCCTGTTGGTCAGGGAACGCCCGGAGCCGTGATGTCTGTGGTGCTGTAGATGCACTGCGAAAGTCCGGTGAGGAACAGCAAGAGCTTGAGTTGCTGGCACTTTTTCTGTGGGAGGAATCGTCCGACGTTTGTGATTTTTCGGGGTTTTATTTCAGGGGGCGCCCAGCTGCAGCTGGTGGTAAACGTCGAAGCCCTGTTGGTCAGGGAAAGCCCGGAGCCCCGATATCTGCGGTGCTGTAGATGCGCTGCCAGTGGCCGGGGAGGAGCAGCAAGAGCTTGACTGGCTGGAACGTTGGGTGTGGGAGCAATCGTCCGATGTTCGTGATTTTTCGGGGTTCTTTTCAGTGGGAGCCCAGGTACAGCGAGTGGTAAACGTCGAAGCCCTGTTGGTCAGGGAAAGCCCGGAGCCCCGATGTCTGTGGTGCTGTAGATGCACTGGGAATGGCCGGGGAGGAGCAGCAAGAGCTTGACTGGCTGGCACTTTTGCTATGGGAGCAATCGTCCGATGTTCGTGATTTTTCTTTTATTTTTCTCAGCGGGTGCCCAGGTTCAGCTGGTGGTAAACGTCGAAGCCCTGTTGGTCAGGGAAAGCCCGGACTCCCGATGTCTGTGGTGCTGTAGATGCACTGCCAAAGTCCGGTGAGTAGCAGCAAGAGCTTGAGTTGCTGGCACTTTCGGTGTGGGAGGAATCGTCCGACGTTTGTTATTCTTCGGGGTTTTATTTCAGTGGGCGCCCAGGTTCAGCTGGTGGTAAACGTCGAAGCCCTGTTGGTCAGGGAAAGCTCGGAGCCCCGATATCTGTGGTGCTGTAGATGCGCTGCCAATGGCCGGTGAGGAGCAGCAAGAGCTTGAGTTGCTGGCACTTTCGGTGTGGGAGCAATCGTGCGATGTTTGTGATTTTTCGTTTATTTTTTTCAGTGGGCACCCAGGTGCAGCTGATGGTAAATGTCGAAGCCCTGTTGGTCAGGGAAAGCCCGGACTCCCGATGTCTGTGGTGCTGTAGATGCGCTGCCAATGGCCGGTGAGGAGCAGCAAGAGCTTGACTGGCTGGCACTTTCGGTGTGGGAGCAATCGTTTGATGTTTGTGATTTTTCGTTTATTTTTATCAGTGGGTACCCAGGTGCAACTGGTGGTAAACGTCGAAGCCCTGTT
Source organism: Chlamydotis macqueenii (assembly GCF_036417535.1). Classification (NCBI taxonomy): domain Eukaryota; kingdom Metazoa; phylum Chordata; class Aves; order Otidiformes; family Otididae; genus Chlamydotis; species Chlamydotis macqueenii. The sequence continues at coordinate 27,867 of NW_028239197.1, forward strand.
GTTCAGGGAAAGCGCAGAACCCCGATGTCTGTGGTGCTGTAGATGCGCTGGGAATGGCCGGTGAGGAGCAGCAAGAGCTTGAGTTGCTGGCACTTTTGATGTGGGAGGAATCGTCCGACGTTCGTGATTTTTCGGGGTTTTATTTCAGTGGGCGCCCAGGTTCAGCTGGTGGTAAACGTCGAAGCCCTGTTGGTCAGGGAAAGCCCGGAGCCCCGATGTCTGTGGTGCTGTAGATGCGCTGGAAATGGGCGGTGATGAGCAGCAAGAGCTTGACAGGCTGGCATTTAAGGTGTGCAAGGAATCGTCTGACATTCGTGATTTTTGGGGTTTTTTTTTCAGGGGGAACCCGCGTGCAGCTGGTGGTAAATGTAGAAGCCCGGTTCGTTAGGGAAAGCCTGGAGCCCCGATGTCTGTGGTGCTGTAGATGCGCTGCCAATGGCCGGTCAGTAGCAGCAAGAGCTTGAGTTGCTGGCACTTTCGGTGTGGGAGGAATCGTCCGACGTTTTTTATTTTTCGGGGTTTTATTTCAGTGGGCGCCCAGGTGCAGCTGGTGGTAAACGTCGAAGCCCTGTTGGTCAGGGAAAGCTCGGAGCCCCGATGTCTGTGGTGTTGTAGATGCGCTGGGAATGGGAGGTGAGTAGCAGGAAGAGCTTGAATTGCTGGCACTTGCAGTGTGGGAGCAATCGTTTGACGTTTTTGATTTTTCAGGGTTTTATTTCAGTGGGTAACCAGGTGCAGCTGGTGGTAAATGTCGAAGCCCTGTTGTTCAGGGAAAGCTCGGAGCCCCGATGTCTGTGGTGCTGTAGATGCGCTGCCAATGGCCGGTGAGGAGCAGCAAGAGCTTGACTGGCTGGCACTTTCGGTGTGGGAGCAATCGTCCGATGTTCGTGATTTTTCTTTTATTTTTTTCAGTGGGCGCCCAGGTGCAGCTGGTGGTAAACGTCGAAGCCCTGTTGGTCAGGGATAGCACAGAACCCTGATGTCTGTGGTGCTGTAGATGCACTGCCAAAGTCCGGTGAGGAGCAGCAAGAGCTTGAGTTGCTGGCACTTTCGCTGTGGGAGCAATCGTCCGACGTTCGTGATTTTTCGGGGTTTTATTTCAGTGGGCGCCCAGGTGCAGCGGGTGGTAATCGTCGAAGCCCTGTTTGTCAGGGAAAGCCCGTAGCCCCGATGTCTGTCGTGCTGTAGATGCGCTGGGAATGGCTGGTGAGGAGCAGCAAGAGCTTGACAGGCTGGCACTTTCGGTATGGGAGCAATCGTCCGATGTTCGTGATTTTTCGTGGATTTTTTTTCAGAGGTCGCCCAGGTTCAGCTGGTGGTAAACGTCGAAGCCCTGTTGGTCAGGGAAAGCCCGGAGCCCCGATGTCTTTGGTGCTGTAGATGCGGTGCCAATGGCCGCTTAGGAGCAGCAAGAGCTTGACTGGGTGGCACTTTCGGTGTGGGAGCAATCGTCCGACATTCGTGATTTTTCCGGGTTTTACTTCCAGTGCGCGCCCATTTGCAGCTGGTGGTAAACATCGAAGCCCTCTTGGTCAGGGAAAGCCCAGAGCCCCGATGTCTCTGGTGCTGTAGATGCGCTGCCAATGGCCGGGGACAAGCAGCAAGAGCTTGACAGGCTGGCACTTTCGGTGTGGGAGGAATCGTCGGACGTTTGTGATTTTTGGGATTTTTTTTTCAGGGGGCACCCAGGTGCAGCTGGTGGTAAACGTCGAAGCCCTGTTGGTCAGGGAAGGCGCAGAACCCCAATGTCTGTGGTGCTGTAGATGCGCTGCCAATGGCTGGTGAGGAGCAGCAAGAGCTTGAGTTGCTGGCACTTTCGGTGTGGGAGCAATCGTCCGATGTTCGTGATTTTTCGGGTTTTTTTTCAGTGGGCGCCCAGCTGCAGCTGGTGGTAAATGTCGAATCCCTGTTGGTCAGGGAAAGCCCGGAGCCCTGATGTCTGTGGTGCTGTAGATGCGCTGCCAATGGCCGGGGACAAGCAGCAAGAGCTTGACAGGCTGGCACTTTCGGTGTGGGAGCAATCGTCCGACGTTCGTGATTCTTCGGGGTTTTACTTTCAGTGGGCGCCCAGGCTCAGCTGGTGGTAAACGTCGAAGCCCTGTTGGTCAGGGAAAGCCCGGAGCCCCGATGTCTGTGGTGCTGTAGATGGGCTGCCAATGGCCGGTGAGGAGCAGCAAGAGCTTGAGTTGCTGGCACTTTCACTGTGGGAGCAATCGTCCGATGTTCGTGATTTTTCGTTTATTTTTTTCAGTGGGCGCCCAGGTGCAGCTGATGGTAAATGTCGAAGCCCTGTTGTTCAGGGAAAGCGCAGAACCCCGATGTCTGTGGTGCTGTAGATGCACTACCAAAGTCCGGTGAGTAGCAGCAGGAGCTTGAGTTGCTGGCACTTTCGGTGCGGGAGCAATCGTCCGACTGTCGTGATTTTTCGGGGTTTTACTTTCAATGGGCGCCCAGGTTGAGCTGGTGGTAAACGTCGAAGCCCTGTTGGTCAGGGAAAGCCCGGAGCCCCGATGTCTGTGGTGCTGTAGATGCGCTGCCAATGGCCGGTGAGGAGCAGCAAGAGCTTGACTGTCTGGCACTTTGGGTGTGGGAGCAATCGTCCGATGTTCGTGATTTTTCTTTTATTTTTCTCAGCGGGTGCCCAGGTTCAGCTGGTGGTAAACGTCGAAGCCCTGTTGGTCAGGGAAAGCCCGGAGCCCCGATGTCTGTGGTGCTGTAGATGCGCTGGGAATGGCCGGGGAGGAGCAGCAAGAGCTTGACTGGCTGGCACTTTTGCTATGGGAGCAATCGTCCGATGTTCGTGATTTTTCTTTTATTTTTCTCAGCGGGTGCCCAGGTTCAGCTGGTGGTAAACGTCGAAGCCCTGTTGGTCAAAGAAAGCGCAGAACCCCGATGTCTGTGGTGCTGTAGATGCACTGCCAAAGTCCGGTGAGTAGCAGCAAGAGCTTGAGTTGCTGGCACTTTCGGTGTGGGAGGAATCGTCCGACGTTTGTTATTCTTCGGGGTTTTATTTCAGTGGGCGCCCAGGTTCAGCTGGTGGTAAACGTCGAAGCCCTGTTGGTCAGGGAAAGCTCGGAGCCCCGATATCTGTGGTGCTGTAGATGCGCTGCCAATGGCCGGTGAGGAGCAGGAAGACCTTGAGTTGCTGGCACTTTCGGTGTGGGAGCAATCGTCTGACGTTCGTGATTTTTCGGGGTTTTATTTCAGTGGGCGCCCAGGTGCAGCTGGTGGTAAACTTCGAAGCCCTGTTGGTCAGGGGAAGCCCGAAGCCCTGTTGGTCAGGGAAAGCTTGGAGCCCCGATATCTGTGATGCTGTACATGCGCTGCCAATGGCCGGGGAGGAGCAGCAAGAGCTTGACAGGCTGGCACTTTCGGTGTGGGAGTAAATGTCCGACGTTCGTGATTTTTCGGGGTTTTTTTTCAGTGGGAGCCCAGGTTCAGCTGGTGGTAAACGTTGAAGCCCTGTTGGTCAGGGAAAGCCCGGAGCCTCGATATCTGTGGTGCTGTAGATGCGCTGGGAATGGGCGGTGAGGAGCAGCAAGAGCTTGACAGGCTGGCACTTTCGGTGTGCGAGGAATCGTCGGACGTTTCTGATTTTTCAGGATTTTTTTTTAGTGGGAGCCCAGGTTTAGCTAGTTGTAAACGTCGAAGCCCTGTTGGTCAGGGAAAGCCCGGAGCCGTGATGTCTGTGGTGCTGTAGATGCGCTGGGAATGGCCGGTGAGGAGCAGCAAGAGCTTGACTGTCTGGCACTTTTGGTGTGGGAGCAATCGTCCGACGTTCGTGATTTTTCGGGGTTCTTTTCAGTGGGAGCCCAGGTTCAGCGAGTGGTAAACGTCGAAGCCCTGTTGGTCAGGGAAAGCCCAGAGCCCCGATGTCTGTGGTGCTGTAGATGCGCTGGGAATGGGCGGTGAGGAGCAGCAAGAGCTTGACAGGCTGGCACTTTCGGTGTGGGAGCAATCGTCCGATGTTCGTGATTTTTCGTTTAGTTTTTTCAGTGGGCGCCCAGGTGCAGCTGGTGGTAAACGTCGAAGCCCTGTTGGTCAGGAAAAGCGCAGAACCCCGATGTCTGTGGTGCTGTAGATGAACTGCCAAAGTCCGGTGAGTAGCAGCAAGAGCTTGAGTTGCTGGCACTTTCGGTGTGGGAGGAATCGTCCGACGTTTGTTATTTTTCGGGATTTTATTTCAGTGGGCGCCCAGGTGCAGTTGGGTGTAAACGTCGAAGCCCTGTTGGTCAGGGAAAGCCCGGAGCCCCGATGTCTGTGGTGCTGTAGATGCGCCGCCAATGACCGGTGAGGAGCACAAAGAGCTTGACTGGCTGGCACTTTCGGTGTGGGAGCAATCGTCTGATGTTTGTGATTTTGGGGGTTTTTTTTTTCAGTGGGTGCCCAGGTGCAACTGGTGGTAAACGTCGAAGCCCTGTTGGTCAGGGAAAGCCCGGAGCCCCGATGTCTGTGGTGCTGTAGATGCGCTGGGAATGGCCGGTGAGGGGTAGCAAGAGCTTGAGTTGCTGGCACTTTTGGTGTTGGAGCAATCGTCCGACGTTCGTGATTTTTCGGGGTTTTATTTCAGTGGGAGCCCAGGTGCAGCTGGTGGTAAACGTCGAAGCCCTGTTGGTCAGGGAAAGCCCGGAGCCCCGATGTCTGTGGTGCTGTAGATGCGCTGCCAATGGCCGGTGAGGAGCAGCAAGAGCTTGACTGGCTGGCACTTTCGGTGTGGGAGCAATCGTCCGACGTTCGTGATTCTTCGCGGTTTTACTTTCAGTGGGCGCCCAGGTGCAGCTGGTGGTAAATGTCGAAGCCCTGTTGGTCAGGGAAAGCCCGGAGCCCCGATGTCTGTGGTGCTGTAGATGCGCTGGGAATGGAAGGTGATGAGCACCTACAGCTTGACTGGCTGGCACTTTCGGTGTGGGAGCAATCGTCCGACGTTCGTGATTTTTCGGGGTTTTACTTTCAGTGGGCGCACAGGTGCAGCTGGTGGTAAACGTCGAAGCCCTGTTGGTCAGGGAAAGCTCGGAGCCCCGATATCTGTGGTGCTGTAGATGCGCTGCCAATGGCCGGTGAGGAGCAGCAAGAGCTTGAGTTGCTGGCACTTTCGGTGTGGGAGCAATCGTGCGATGTTTGTGATTTTTCGTTTATTTTTTTCAGTGGGCACCCAGGTGCAGCTGATGGTAAATGTCGAAGCCCTGTTGGTCAGGGAAAGCGCAGAACCCCGATGTCTGTGGTGCTGTAGATGCGCTGGGAATGGCCGGTGAGGAGCAGCAAGAGCTTGACAGGCTGGCACTTTCGGTGTGGGAGCAATCGTCCGATGTTCGTGATTTTTCGTTTATTTTTTTCAGTGGGCGCCCAGGTGCAGCTGGTGGTAAACGTCGAAGCCCTGTTGTTCAGGGAAAGCGCAGAACCCCGATATCTGTGGTGCTGTAGATGAACTGCCAAAGTCCGGTGAGTAGCAGCAAGAGCTTGAGTTGCTGGCACTTTCGGTGTGGGAGGAATCGTCCGACGTTCGTGATTTTTCGGGGTTTTTTTCAGTGGGCTCCCAGGTGCAGCTGGTGTTAAACGTCGAAGCCCTGTTGGTCAGGGAAAGCCCGGAGCCCCGATATCTGTGGTGCTGTAGATGCGCTGGGAATGTGCGGTGAGGAGAAGCAAGAGCTTGACAGGCTGGCATTTAAGGTGTGGCAGGAATCGTCCGACATTTGTGATTTTTGGGGTTTTTTTTTCAGGGGGCGCACAGGTTCACCTGGTGTTAAAAGTCGAAGCCCTGTTGGTCAGGGAAAGCCCAGAGCCCCGATGTCTGTGGTGCTGTAGATGCGTTGCCATTGGCCGGTGAGGAGCAGCAAGAGCTTGAGTTGCTGGCACTTTCGGTGTGGGATCAATCGTCCGACGTTTTTGATTTTTCAGGGTTTTTTTTCAGTGGGCAATCAGGTGCAGCTGGTGGTAAACGTCGAAGCCCTGTTGGTCAGGGAAAGCCCGGAGCCCCGATGTCTGTGGTGCTGTAGATGCACTGCCAAAGTCCGGTGAGTAGCAGCAAGAGCTTGAGTTGCTGGCACTTTCGGTGTGGGAGGAATCGTCCGACGTTTGTTATTTTTCGGGGTTTTATTTCAGTGGGCGCCCAGGTGCAGCTGGTGGTAAACGTCGAAGCCCTGTTGGTCAGGGAAAGCTTGGAGCCCCGATATCTGTGGTGCTGTAGATGCGCTGCCAATGGCCGGGGAGGAGCAGCAAGGGCTTGAGCTGCTGGCACTTTTGGTGTTGGAGCAATCGTTCGACGTTCGTGATTTTTCGGGGTTTTATTTCAGTGGGCGCCCAGGTGCAGCTGGTGGTAAACTTCGAAGCCCTGTTGGTCAGGGAAAGCTCGGAGCCCCGATGTCTGTGGTGCTGTAGATGCGCCTCCAATGGCTGGTGAGGAGCAGCAAGAGCTTGACTGTCTGGCACGTTGGGTGTGGGAGCAATCGTCGGACGTTTGTGATTTTTGGGGATTTTTATTCACTGGGCGCCCAGGTGCAGCTGGTGGTAAACGTCGAAGCCCTGTTGGTCAGGGAAGGCGCAGAACCCCAATGTCTGTGGTGCTGTAGATGCGCTGCCAATGGCTGGTGAGGAGCAGCAAGAGCTTGAGTTGCTGGCACTTTCGGTGTGGGAGCAATCGTCCGATGTTCATGATTTTTCGGGTTTTTTTTCAGTGGGCGCCCAGCTGCAGCTGGTGGTAAATGTCGAATCCCTGTTGGTCAGGGAAAGCCCGGAGCCCTGATGTCTGTGGTGCTGTAGATGCGCTGCCAATGGCCGGGGACAAGCAGCAAGAGCTTGACAGGCTGGCACTTTCGGTGTGGGAGCAATCGTCCGACGTTCGTGATTCTTCGGGGTTTTACTTTCAGTGGGCGCCCAGGCTCAGCTGGTGGTAAACGTCGAAGCCCTGTTCGTCAGGGAAAGCCCGGAGCCCCGATGTCTGTGGTGCTGTAGATGCGCTGCCAATGGCCGGTGAGGAGCAGCAAGAGCTTGTGTTGCTGGCACTTTGGGTGTGGGAGCAATCATCCGACATTTGTGATTTTTCGGGGTTCTTCTCAGTGGGAGCCCAGGTGCAGCGAGTGGTAAACGTCGAAGCCCTGTTGGTCAGGGAAAGCCCGGAGCCCCGATGTCTGTGGTGCTGTAGATGGGCTGCCAATGGCCGGTGAGGAGCAGCAAGAGCTTGAGTTGCTGGCACTTTCACTGTGGGAGCAATCGTCCGATGTTCGTGATTTTTCGTTTATTTTTTTCAGTGGGCGCCCAGGTGCAGCTGATGGTAAATGTCGAAGCCCTGTTGTTCAGGGAAAGCGCAGAACCCCGATGTCTGTGGTGCTGTAGATGCACTACCAAAGTCCGGTGAGTAGCAGCAGGAGCTTGAGTTGCTGGCACTTTCGGTGTGGGAGCAATCATCCGACTGTCGTGATTTTTCGGGGTTTTACTTTCAGTGGGCGCCCAGGTTGAGCTGGTGGTAAACGTCGAAGCCCTGTTGGTCAGGGAAAGCCCGGAGCCCCGATGTCTGTGGTGCTGTAGATGCGCTGCCAATGGCCGGTGAGGAGCAGCAAGAGCTTGACTGTCTGGCACTTTGGGTGTGGGAGCAATCGTCCGATGTTCGTGATTTTTCTTTTATTTTTCTCAGCGGGTGCCCAGGTTCAGCTGGTGGTAAACGTCGAAGCCCTGTTGGTCAGGGAAAGCCCGGAGCCCCGATGTCTGTGGTGCTGTAGATGCGCTGGGAATGGCCGGGGAGGAGCAGCAAGAGCTTGACTGGCTGGCACTTTTGCTATGGGAGCAATCGTCCGATGTTCGTGATTTTTCTTTTATTTTTCTCAGCGGGTGCCCAGGTTCAGCTGGTGGTAAACGTCGAAGCCCTGTTGGTCAAAGAAAGCGCAGAACCCCGATGTCTGTGGTGCTGTAGATGCACTGCCAAAGTCCGGTGAGTAGCAGCAAGAGCTTGAGTTGCTGGCACTTTCGGTGTGGGAGGAATCGTCCGACGTTTGTTATTCTTCGGGGTTTTATTTCAGTGGGCGCCCAGGTTCAGCTGGTGGTAAACGTCGAAGCCCTGTTGGTCAGGGAAAGCTCGGAGCCCCGATATCTGTGGTGCTGTAGATGCGCTGCCAATGGCCGGTGAGGAGCAGGAAGACCTTGAGTTGCTGGCACTTTCGGTGTGGGAGCAATCGTCTGACGTTCGTGATTTTTCGGGGTTTTATTTCAGTGGGCGCCCAGGTGCAGCTGGTGGTAAACTTCGAAGCCCTGTTGGTCAGGGGAAGCCCGAAGCCCTGTTGGTCAGGGAAAGCTTGGAGCCCCGATATCTGTGATGCTGTACATGCGCTGCCAATGGCCGGGGAGGAGCAGCAAGAGCTTGACAGGCTGGCACTTTCGGTGTGGGAGTAAATGTCCGACGTTCGTGATTTTTCGGGGTTTTTTTTCAGTGGGAGCCCAGGTTCAGCTGGTGGTAAACGTTGAAGCCCTGTTGGTCAGGGAAAGCCCGGAGCCTCGATATCTGTGGTGCTGTAGATGCGCTGGGAATGGGCGGTGAGGAGCAGCAAGAGCTTGACAGGCTGGCACTTTCGGTGTGCGAGGAATCGTCGGACGTTTCTGATTTTTCAGGATTTTTTTTTAGTGGGAGCCCAGGTTTAGCTAGTTGTAAACGTCGAAGCCCTGTTGGTCAGGGAAAGCCCGGAGCCCCGATGTCTGTGGTGCTGTAGATGCGCTGCCAATGGCCGGTGAGGAGCAGCAAGAGCTTGACTGTCTGGCACTTTTGGTGTGGGAGCAATCGTCCGACGTTCGTGATTTTTCGGGGTTCTTTTCAGTGGGAGCCCAGGTTCAGCGAGTGGTAAACGTCGAAGCCCTGTTGGTCAGGGAAAGCCCGGAGCCCCGATGTCTGTGGTGCTGTAGATGCGCTGGGAATGGGCGGTGAGGAGCAGCAAGAGCTTGACAGGCTGGCACTTTCGGTGTGGGAGCAATCGTCCGATGTTCGTGATTTTTCGTTTAGTTTTTTCAGTGGGCGCCCAGGTGCAGCTGGTGGTAAACGTCGAAGCCCTGTTGGTCAGGAAAAGCGCAGAACCCCGATGTCTGTGGTGCTGTAGATGAACTGCCAAAGTCCGGTGAGTAGCAGCAAGAGCTTGAGTTGCTGGCACTTTCGGTGTGGGAGGAATCGTCCGACGTTTGTTATTTTTCGGGGTTTTATTTCAGTGGGCGCCCAGGTGCAGCTGGGTGTAAACGTCGAAGCCCTGTTGGTCAGGGAAAGCCCAGAGCCCCGATGTCTGTGGTGCTGTAGATGCGCCGCCAGTGACCGGTGAGGAGCACAAAGAGCTTGACTGGCTGGCACTTTCGGTGTGGGAACAATCGTCTGATGTTTGTGATTTTGGGGGTTTTTTTTTTCAGTGGGTGCCCAGGTGCAACTGGTGGTAAACGTCGAAGCCCTGTTGGTCAGGGAAAGCCCGGAGCCCCGATGTCTGTGGTGCTGTAGATGCGCTGGGAATGGCCGGTGAGGGGTAGCAAGAGCTTGAGTTGCTGGCACTTTTGGTGTTGGAGCAATCGTCCGACGTTCGTGATTTTTCGGGGTTTTATTTCAGTGGGAGCCCAGGTGCAGCTGGTGGTAAACGTCGAAGCCCTGTTGGTCAGGGAAAGCCCGGAGCCCCGATGTCTGTGGTGCTGTAGATGCGCTGCCAATGGCCGGTGAGGAGCAGCAAGAGCTTGACTGGCTGGCACTTTCGGTGTGGGAGCAATCGTCCGACGTTCGTGATTCTTCGCGGTTTTACTTTCAGTGGGCTCCCAGGTGCAGCTGGTGGTAAATGTCGAAGCCCTGTTGGTCAGGGAAAGCCCGGAGCCCCGATGTCTGTGGTGCTGTAGATGCGCTAGGAATGGAAGGTGATGAGCACCTACAGCTTGACTGGCTGGCACTTTCGGTGTGGGAGCAATCGTCCGACGTTCGTGATTTTTCGGGGTTTTACTTTCAGTGGGCGCACAGGTGCAGCTGGTGGTAAACGTCGAAGCCCTGTTGGTCAGGGAAAGCTCGGAGCCCCGATATCTGTGGTGCTGTAGATGCGCTGCCAATGGCCGGTGAGGAGCAGCAAGAGCTTGAGTTGCTGGCACTTTCGGTGTGGGAGCAATCGTGCGATGTTTGTGATTTTTCGTTTATTTTTTTCAGTGGGCACCCAGGTGCAGCTGATGGTAAATGTCGAAGCCCTGTTGGTCAGGGAAAGCCCGGACTCCCGATGTCTGTGGTGCTGTAGATGCGCTGCCAATGGCCGGTGAGGAGCAGGAAGACCTTGAGTTGCTGGCACTTTCGGTGTGGGAGCAATCGTCCGACGTTCGTGATTTTTCGGGGTTTTATTTCAGTGGGCGCCCAGGTGCAGCTGGTGGTAAACTTCGAAGCCCTGTTGGTCAGGGGAAGCCCGAAGCCCTGTTGGTCAGGGAAAGCTTGGAGCCCCGATATCTGTGATGCTGTACATGCGCTGCCAATGGCCGGGGAGGAGCAGCAAGAGCTTGACAGGCTGGCACTTTCGGTGTGGGAGTAAATGTCCGACGTTCGTGATTTTTCGGGGTTTTTTTTCAGTGGGAGCCCAGGTTCAGCTGGTGGTAAACGTTGAAGCCCTGTTGGTCAGGGAAAGCCCGGAGCCTCGATATCTGTGGTGCTGTAGATGCGCTGGGAATGGGCGGTGAGGAGCAGCAAGAGCTTGACAGGCTGGCACTTTCGGTGTGCGAGGAATCGTCGGACGTTTCTGATTTTTCAGGATTTTTTTTTAGTGGGAGCCCAGGTTTAGCTAGTTGTAAACGTCGAAGCCCTGTTGGTCAGGGAAAGCCCGGAGCCCCGATGTCTGTGGTGCTGTAGATGCGCTGCCAATGGCCGGTGAGGAGCAGCAAGAGCTTGACTGTCTGGCACTTTTGGTGTGGGAGCAATCGTCCGACGTTCGTGATTTTTCGGGGTTCTTTTCAGTGGGAGCCCAGGTTCAGCGAGTGGTAAACGTCGAAGCCCTGTTGGTCAGGGAAAGCCCGGAGCCCCGATGTCTGTGGTGCTGTAGATGCGCTGGGAATGGGCGGTGAGGAGCAGCAAGAGCTTGACAGGCTGGCACTTTCGGTGTGGGAGCAATCGTCCGATGTTCGTGATTTTTCGTTTAGTTTTTTCAGTGGGCGCCCAGGTGCAGCTGGTGGTAAACGTCGAAGCCCTGTTGGTCAGGAAAAGCGCAGAACCCCGATGTCTGTGGTGCTGTAGATGAACTGCCAAAGTCCGGTGAGTAGCAGCAAGAGCTTGAGTTGCTGGCACTTTCGGTGTGGGAGGAATCGTCCGACGTTTGTTATTTTTCGGGGTTTTATTTCAGTGGGCGCCCAGGTGCAGCTGGGTGTAAACGTCGAAGCCCTGTTGGTCAGGGAAAGCCCAGAGCCCCGATGTCTGTGGTGCTGTAGATGCGCCGCCAGTGACCGGTGAGGAGCACAAAGAGCTTGACTGGCTGGCACTTTCGGTGTGGGAACAATCGTCTGATGTTTGTGATTTTGGGGGTTTTTTTTTTCAGTGGGTGCCCAGGTGCAACTGGTGGTAAACGTCGAAGCCCTGTTGGTCAGGGAAAGCCCGGAGCCCCGATGTCTGTGGTGCTGTAGATGCGCTGGGAATGGCCGGTGAGGGGTAGCAAGAGCTTGAGTTGCTGGCACTTTTGGTGTTGGAGCAATCGTCCGACGTTCGTGATTTTTCGGGGTTTTATTTCAGTGGGAGCCCAGGTGCAGCTGGTGGTAAACGTCGAAGCCCTGTTGGTCAGGGAAAGCCCGGAGCCCCGATGTCTGTGGTGCTGTAGATGCGCTGCCAATGGCCGGTGAGGAGCAGCAAGAGCTTGACTGGCTGGCACTTTCGGTGTGGGAGCAATCGTCCGACGTTCGTGATTCTTCGCGGTTTTACTTTCAGTGGGCTCCCAGGTGCAGCTGGTGGTAAATGTCGAAGCCCTGTTGGTCAGGGAAAGCCCGGAGCCCCGATGTCTGTGGTGCTGTAGATGCGCTAGGAATGGAAGGTGATGAGCACCTACAGCTTGACTGGCTGGCACTTTCGGTGTGGGAGCAATCGTCCGACGTTCGTGATTTTTCGGGGTTTTACTTTCAGTGGGCGCACAGGTGCAGCTGGTGGTAAACGTCGAAGCCCTGTTGGTCAGGGAAAGCTCGGAGCCCCGATATCTGTGGTGCTGTAGATGCGCTGCCAATGGCCGGTGAGGAGCAGCAAGAGCTTGAGTTGCTGGCACTTTCGGTGTGGGAGCAATCGTGCGATGTTTGTGATTTTTCGTTTATTTTTTTCAGTGGGCACCCAGGTGCAGCTGATGGTAAATGTCGAAGCCCTGTTGGTCAGGGAAAGCCCGGACTCCCGATGTCTGTGGTGCTGTAGATGCGCTGCCAATGGCCGGTGAGGAGCAGGAAGACCTTGAGTTGCTGGCACTTTCGGTGTGGGAGCAATCGTCCGACGTTCGTGATTTTTCGGGGTTTTATTTCAGTGGGCGCCCAGGTGCAGCTGGTGGTAAACTTCGAAGCCCTGTTGGTCAGGGGAAGCCCGAAGCCCTGTTGGTCAGGGAAAGCTTGGAGCCCCGATATCTGTGATGCTGTACATGCGCTGCCAATGGCCGGGGAGGAGCAGCTAGAGCTTGACTGGCTGGCACTTTTGTTGTCGGACCAATCGTCCGACGTTCGTGATTTTTCGGGGTTTTATTTCAGTGGGCGCCCAGCTGCAGCGGGTGGTAAACGTCGAAGCCCTGTTGGTCAGGGAAAGCCCGGAGCCCCGATGTCTGTGGTGCTGTAGATGCGCTGGGAATTGCTGGTGAGAAGCAGCATGAGCTTGACTGGCTGGCACTTTCGGTGTGGGAGCACTCGTCTGATGTTCGTGATATTTCGTTTATTTTTTCCAGTGGGCGCCCAGGTGCATCTGGTGGTAAACGTCGAAGCCCTCTTGGTCAGGGAAGGCCCGGAGCCCCGATGTCTGTCGTGCTGTAGATGGGCTGGCAATGGCCGGTGAGCAGCAGCAAGAGCTTGACTGTCTGGCACTTTTGGTGTGAGAGCAATCGTCCGACGTTCGTGATTTTTCGGTGTTCTTTTCAGTGGGAGCCCAGGTGCAGCGAGTGGTAAACGTCGAAGCCCTGTTCGTCAGGGAATGCCCGGAGCCCCGATGTCTGTGGTGTTGTAGATGCACTGCCACTGTCCGGTGAGGAGCAGCATGAGCTTGACTGGCTGGCACTTTCGGTGTGGGAGAAATCGTCCGACGTTCGTCATTTTTCAGGGTTTATTTTCACTGGGCAACCAGGTGCAGCTGGTGGTAAATATCGAAGGCCTGTTGGTCAGGGAAAGCCCGGAGCCACGATGTCTGTGGTGCTGTAGATGCGCTGCCAATGGCCGGGGAGGAGCAGCAAGAGCTTGACTGGCTGGCACTTTCGTTGTGGGAGCAATCGTCCGACGTTCGTGATTTTTCGGGGTTTTATTTCAGTGGGCGCCCAGGTGCAGCTGGTGGTAAACGTCGAAGCCCTGTTGGTCAGGGAAAGCCCGGAGCCGTGATGTCTGTGGTGCTGTAGATGCACTGCCAAAGTCCGGTGAGGAACAGCAAGAGCTTGAGTTGCTGGCACTTTCTGTGGGGGAGGAATCGTCCGATGTTTGTGATTTTTCGGGGTTTTATTTCAGTGGGCGCCCAGGTGCAGCTGGTGGTAAACGTCGAAGCCCTGTTGGTCAGGGAAAGCTCGGAGCCCCGATGTCTGTGGTGCTGTAGATGCGCTGCCAGTGGCCGGGGAGGAGCAGCAAGAGCTTGACTGGCTGGAACTTTCGGTGTGGGAGCAATCGTCCGATGTTCGTGATTTTTCGGGGTTCTTTTCAGTGGGAGCCCAGGTGCAGCGAGTGGTAAACGTCGAAGCCCTGTTCGTCAGGGAAAGCTCGGAGCCCCGATGTCTGTGGTGTTGTAGATGCGCTGCCAGTGGCCGGGCAGGAGCAGCAAGAGCTTGACTGGCTGGAACTTTCGGTGTGGGAGCAATCGTCCAATGTTCGTGATTTTTCGGGGTTCTTTTCAGTGGGAGCCCAGGTTCAGCGAGTGGTAAACGTCGAAGCCCTGTTGGTCAGGGAAAGCCCGGAGCCCCGATGTCTGCGGTGTTGTAGATGCGCTGGGAATGGCCGGTGAGGAGCAGCAAGAGCTTGACAGGCTGGCATTTAAGGTGTGGCAGGAATCGTCCGACGTTTGTGATTTTTGGGGTTTTTTTTTCAGGGGGCACCCAGGTGCAGCTGGTGGTAAATGTCGAAGCCCGGTTCGTCAGGGAAAGCCCGGAGCCCCGATGTCTGTGGTGCTGTAGATGCGCTGCCAGTGGCCGGTGAGGAGCAGCAAGAGCTTGAGTTGCTGGCACTTTCGGTGTGGGAGCAATCGTCCGATGTTCGTGATTTTTCGGGGTTCTTTTCAGTGGGCGCCCAGGTGCAGCTGATGGTAAACGTCGAAGCCCTGATCGTCAGGGAAAGCCCAGAGCCCCAATGTCTGTGGTGCTGTACATGCGCTGGGAATGGGAGGTGAGGAGCAGCAAGAGCTTGAGTTGCTGGCACTTTTGGTGTGGGAGCAATCATCCGACATTCGTGATTTTTCGGGGTTTTATTTCAGTGGGAGCCCAGGTGCAGCTGGTGGTAAACGTCGAAGCCCTGTTGGTCAGGGAATGCCTGGAGCCCCGATCTCTGTGGTGCTGTAGATGCGCTGGCAATGGCTGGTGAGGAGCAGCAAGAGCTTGACTGTCTGGCACGTTGGGTGTGGGAGCAATCGTCGGACGTTTGTGATTTTTGGGGATTTTTATTCACTGGGCGCCCAGGTTCAGCTGGTGGTAAACGTCGAAGCCCTCTTGGTCAGGGAAAGCTCGGAGCCCCGATATCTGTGGTGCTGTAGATGCGCTGCCAATGGCCGGGGAGGAGCAGCAAGAGCTTGACTGGCTGGCACTTTTGGTGTGGGAGCAATCGTCCGATGTTCGTGATTTTTCGGGGGTTCTTTTCAGTGGGAGCCCAGGTGCAGCGGGTGGTAAACGTCGAAGCCCTGTTCGTCAGGGAAAGTCCAGAGCCCTGATGTCTGTGGTGCTGTAGATGCGCTGGGAATGGCCGGTGAGGAGCAGCAAGAGCTTGACTGGCTGGCACTTTTGGTGTGGGAGCAATTGTCCGACGTTTTTGATTTTTTAGGGTTTTTTTTTCAGTGGATAACCAGGTGCAGCTGGTGGTAAATGTCGAAGCCCTGTTGGTCAGGGAAAGCCCGGAGCCCCGATGTCTGTGGTGCTGTAGATGCGCTGGGAATGGCTGGTGAGGAGCAGCAAGAGCTTGACTGGCTGGCACTTTTGCTGTGGGAGCAATCGTCCGACGTTCGTGATTTTTCTTTTATTTTTTTCAACGGGCGCCCAGGTTCAGCTGGTGGTAAACGTCGAAGCCCTGTTGGTCAGGGAAAGCGCAGAACCCCGATGTCTGTGGTGCTGTAGATGCACTGCCAAACTCCGGTGAGGAGCAGCAAGAGTTTGAGTTGCTGGCACTTTTGGTGTGGGAGCAATCGTCCGATGTTCGTGATTTTTCGAGGTTTTATTTCAGTGGGCGCCCAGGTGCAGCTGGTGGTAAACGTCGAAGCCCTGTTTGTCAGGGAAAGCCCAGAGCCCCGATGTCTGTGGTGCTGTAGATGCGCTGGGAATGGGAGGTGAGGAGCAGCAAGAGCTTGAGTTGCTGGCACTTTTGGTGTGGGAGCAATTGTCCGACGTTCGTGATTTTTCGGGGTTTTATTTCAGTTGGCGCCCAGGTGCAGCTGGTGGTAAACTTCGAAGCCCTGTTGGTCAGGGAAAGCCCGGAGCCCCGATGTCTGTGGTGCTGTAGATGCGCTGGGAATGGCTGGTGAGAAGCAGCATGAGCTTGACTGGCTGGCATTTAAGGTGTGGCAGGAATACTCTGATGTTCGTGATATTTCGTTTATTTTTTTTAGTGGGCGCCCATGTGCAGCGGGTGGTAAACGTCGAAGCCCTGTTGGTCAGGGAAAGCCCGGATCCCCGATGTCTGTGGTGCTGTAGATGGGCTGCCAAATTCCGGTGAGGAGCAGCAAGAGCTTGACTGGCTGGCACTTTTGGTGTGGGAGCAATCGTCCGACGTTTGTGATTTTTCGGGGTTTTTTTTTCAGTGGGCACCCAGGTGCAGCTGGTGGTAAATGTCGAAGCCCGGTTCGTCAGGGAAAGCCCGGAGCCCCGATGTCTGTGGCGCTGTAGATGCGCTGGGAATGGCTGGTTGGAAGCAGCATGAGCTTGACTGGCTGGCACTTTTGGTGTGGGAGCAATCGTCCGACGTTCGTGATTTTTCGGGGTTTTTTTTTCAGTGGGCACCCAGGTGCAGCTGGTGGTAAATGTCGAAGCCCGGTTCGTCAGGGAAAGCCCGGAGCCCCGATGTCTGTGGTGCTGTAGATGCGCTTCCAGTGGCCGGTGAGGAGCAGCAAGAGCTTGAGTTGCTGGCACTTTCAGTGTGGGAGCAATCGTCCGATGTTCGTGATTTTTCGGGGTTCTTTTCAGTGGGCGCCCAGGTGCAGCTGATGGTAAAAGTCGAAGCCCTGTTGGTCAGGGAAAGCCCGGAGCCCCGATGTCTGTGGTGCTGTAGATGCGCTGCCAATGGCCGGTGAGGAACAGCAAGAGCTTGACTGGCTGGCACTTTCGGTGTGGGATCAATCGTCCGACGTTTTTGATTTTTCAGGGTTTTTTTTTCAGTGGGCAACCAGGTGCAGCTGGTGGTAAACGTCGAAGCCCTGTTGGTCAGGGAAAGCCCGGAGCCGCGATGTCTGTGGCGCTGTAGATGCGCTGGGAATGGCTGGTGAGGAGCAGCAAGAGCTTGACTGGCTGGCACTTTTGCTGTGGGAGGAATCGTCCGACGTTCGTGATTTTTCTTTTATTTTTTTCAGCGGGCGCCCAGGTTCAGCTGGTGGTAAACGTCGAAGTGCTGTTAGTCAGGGAAAGCCCGGAGCCCCGATGTCTGTGGTGCTGTAGATGCGCTTCCAATGGCCGGTGAGGAGCAGCAAGAGCTTGACTGGCTGGCACTTTCGGTGTGGGAGCAATCGTCCGACGTTTGTATTTTTTTCGGGTTTTTTTTTCAGTGGGCACCCATGTTCAGCTGGTGGTAAACGTCGAAGTGCTGTTAGTCAGGGAAAGCCCGGAGCCCAAATGTCTGTGGTGCTGTAGATGCGCTGGGAATGGTCGGTGATTAGCAGCAAGAGCCTGACTGGCTGGCACTTTCGGTGTGGGAGAAATCGTCCGATCTTCGTGATTTTTCAAGGTTTTTTTTCAGTGGGTGCCCAGGTGCAGCTGCTGGTAAACGTCTAAGCCCTGTTGGTCAGGGAAAGCTCGGAGCCCCGATGTCTGTGGTGCTGTAGATGCGCTGCCAATGGCCGGTGAGGAGCAGCAAGAGCTTGACTGGCTGGCACTTTCGGTGTGGGAGCAATCGTCCGACGTTCGTGATTTTTCATTTATTTTTTTCAGTGGGCGCCCAGGTGCGGCTGGTGGTAAACGTCGAAGCCCTGTTGGTCAGGGAAAGCGCAGAACACCGATATCTGTGGTGCTGTAGATGCACTGCCAAAGTCCGGGGACGAGCAGCAAGAGCTTGATAGGCTGGCACTTTCGGTGTGGCAGGAATCGTCGGACGTTTTTGATTTTTCGGGATTTTTTTTTAGTGGGAGCCCAGGTTTAGCTAGTGGTAAACGTCGAAGCCCTGTTGGTCAGGGAAAGCCCGGAGCCCCGATGTCTGTGGTGCTGTAGATGCGCTGGGAATGGAAGGTGAGGAGCACCTACAGCTTGACTGGCTGGCAATTTCGGTGTGGGAGCAATCGTCCGACGCTCGTGATTTTTCGGGGTTCTTTTCAGTGGGCGCCCAGGTTCAGCTGGTGGTAAATGTCGAAGGCCTGTTGGTCAGGGAAAGCCCGGAGCCCCGATGTCTGTGGTGCTGTAGATGCTCTGCCAAAGGCTGGGGAGGAGCAGCAAGAGCTTGACTGGCTGGCACTTTCGGTGTGGGAGCAATTGTCCGACGTTTTTGATTTTTTAGGGTTTTTTTTTCAGTGGGCGCCCATGTGCAGCTGGTGGTAAATGTCGAAGCCCTGTTGGTCAGGGAAAGCCCGGAGCCGTGATGTCTGTGGTGCTGTAGATGCACTGCCAAAGTCCAGTGAGGAACAGCAAGAGCTTGAGTTGCTGGCACTTTCTGTGTGGGAGGAATCGTCCGACGTTTGTGATTTTTCGGGGTTTTATTTCAGTGGGCGCCCAGGTTCAGCTGGTGGTAAACATCGAAGCCCTATTGGTCAGGGAAAGCTCGGAGCCCCGATATCTGTGGTGCTGTAGATGCGCTGCCAGTGGCCGGGGAGGAGCAGCAAGAGCTTGACTGGCTGGAACTTTCGGTGTGGGAGCAATCGTCCGATGTTCGCGATTTTTCGGGGTTCTTTTCAGTGGGAGCACAGGTTCAGCGAGTGGTGAACGTCGAAGCCCTTTTGGTCAGGGAAAGCCCGGAGCCCCGATGTCTGCGGTGTTGTAGATGCGCTGGGAATGGCCGGTGAGGAGCAGCAAGAGGTTGACAGGCTGGCATTTAAGGTGTGGCAGGAATCGTCCGACGTTTGTGATTTTTGGGGTTTTTTTTTCAGGGGGCACCCAGGTGCAGCTGGTGGTAAACTTCGAAGCCCTGTTGGTCACGGAAAGCCCGGAGCCCCGATGTCTGTGGTGCTGTAGATGCGCTGGGAATGGCTGGTGAGAAGCAGCATGAGCTTGACTGGCTGGCATTTAAGGTGTGGCAGGAATCGTCTGATGTTCGTGATATTTCGTTTATTTTTTTTAGTGGGCGCCCATGTGCAGCGGGTGGTAAACGTCGAAGCCCTGTTGGTCAGGGAAAGCCCGGTGCCCCGATGTCTGTGGTGCTGTAGATGGGCTGCCAAATTCCGGTGAGGAGCAGCAAGAGCTTGACTGGCTGGCACTTTCGTTGTGGGAGCAATCGTCCGACGTTCGTGATTTTTCGGGCTTTTATTTCAGTGGGCGCCCAGCTGCAGCTGGTGGTAAACGTCGAAGCCCTGTTGGTCAGGGAAAGCCCGGAGCCCCGATGTCTGTGGCGCTGTAGATGCGCTGGGAATGGCTGGTTAGAAGCAGCATGAGCTTGACTGGCTGGCACTTTTGGTGTGGGAGCAATCGTCCGACGTTCGTGATTTTTCGGGGTTTTATTTCAGTGGGCGCCCAGGTTCAGCGAGTGGTAAACTTCGAAGCCCCTTTGGTCAGGGAAAGCCCGGAGCCACGATGTCTGTGGTGCTGTAGATGGGCTGGCAATGGCCGGTGAGCAGCAGCAAGAGCTTGACTATCTGGCACTTTTGGTGTGGGAGCAATCGTCCGACGTTTGTGATTTTTCGGTGTTCTTTTCAGTGGGAGCCCAGGTTCAACGAGTGGTAAACGTCGAAGCCCTGTTGGTCAGGGAAAGCCCGGAGCCGTGATGTCTGTGGTGCTGTAGATGCACTGCCAAAGTCCGGTGAGGAACAGCAAGAGCTTGAGTTGCTGGCACTTTCTGTGTGGGAGGAATCGTCCGACGTTTGTGATTTTTCGGGGTTTTATTTCAGTGGGCGCCCAGGTTCAGCTGGTGGTAAACATCGAAGCCCTATTGGTCAGGGAAAGCTCGGAGCCCCGATATCTGTGGTGCTGTAGATGCGCTGCCAGTGGCCGGTGAGGAGCAGCAAGAGCTTGACTGGCTGGAACTTTCGGTGTGGGAGCAATCGTCCGATGTTCGTGATTTTTCGGGGTTCTTTTCAGTGGGAGCCCAGGTTCAGCGAGTGGTAAACGTCGAAGCCCTGTTGGTCAGGGAAAGCCCGGAGCCCCGATGTCTGCGGTGTTGTAGATGCGCTGCCAATGGCCGGTGAGGAGCAGCAAGAGGTTGACAGGCTGGCATTTAAGGTGTGGCAGGAATCGTCCGACGTTTGTGATTTTTGGGGTTTTTTTTTCAGGGGGCACCCAGGTGCAGCTGGTGGTAAATGTCGAAGCCCGGTTCGTCAGGGAAAGCCCGGAGCCCCGATGTCTGTGGTGGTGTAGATGCGCTGCCAGTGGCCGGTGAGGAGCAGCAAGAGCTTGACTGGCTGGCACTTTCGGTGTGGGAGCAATCGTCCGATGTTCGTGATTTTTCGGGGTTCTTTTCAGTGGGCGCCCAGGCTCAGCTGGTGGTAAACTTCGAAGCCCTGTTGGTCCGGGAAAGCCCAGAGCCCCGATGTCTGTGGTGCTGTAGATGCGCTGCCAATGGCCGGTGAGGAACAGCAAGAGCTTGACAGGCTGGCACTTTTGCTGTGGGAGCAATCGTCCGACGTTCGTGATTTTTCTTTTATTTTTTTCAGCGGGCGCCCAGGTTCAGCTGGTGGTAAACGTCGAAGCCCTGTTGGTCAGGGAAAGCGCAGAACCCCGATGTTTGTGGTGCTGTAGATGCACTGCCAAAGTCCGGTGAGGAGCAGCAAGAGTTTGAGGTGCTGGCACTTTTGGTGTGGGAGCAATCGTCCGACGTTCGTGATTTTTCGGGGTTTTATTTCAGTGGGAGCCCAGGTGCAGCTGGTGGTAAACGTCGAAGCCCTGTTCGTCAGGGAAAGCCCGGAGCCCCGATGTCTGTGGTGCTGTAGATGCGCTGGGAATGGCCGGTGAGGGGTAGCAAGAGCTTGAGTTGCTGGCACTTTTGGTGTGAGAGCAATCGTCCGACGTTCGTGATATTTGGGGATTTTTTTTCCAGTGGGCGCCTAGGTTCAGCTGGTAATAAACTTCTAAGCCCTGTTGGTCAGGGAACGCCCGGAGCCCCGATGTCTGTGGTGCTGTAGATGCGCTGGGAATGGAAGGTGAGGAGCACCTACAGCTTGACTGGCTGGCAATTTCGGTGTGGGAGCAATCGTCCGACGTTCGTGATTTTTTGGGGTTCTTTTCAGTGGGCGCCCAGGTTCAGCTGGTGGTAAATGTCGAAGGCCTGTTGGTCAGAGAAAGCCCGGAGCCCCGATGTCTGTGGTGCTGTAGATGCGCTGCCAATGGCTGGGGAGGAGCAGCAAGAGCTTGACTGGCTGGCACTTTCGGTGTGGGAGCAATTGTCCGACGTTTTTGATTTTTTAGGGTTTTTTTTTCAGTGGGCGCCCATGTGCAGCTGGTGGTAAATGTCGAAGCCCTGTTGGTCAGGGAAAGCCCGGAGCCGCGATGTCTGTGGTGCTGTAGATGCGCTGGTAATGCCCGGTGAGGAGCAGCTAGAGGTTGACTGTCTGGCACTTTTGGTGTGGGAGCAATTGTCCGACGTTCGTGATTTTTCGGGGTTTTATTTCAGTGGGCGCGCAGGTGCAGCTGGTGGTAAACTTCGAAGCCCTGTTGGTCAGGGAAAGCCCGGAGCCCCGATGTCTGTGGTGCTGTAGATGCGCTGGGAGTGGCTGGTGAGAAGCAGCATGAGCTTGACTGGCTGGCATTTAAGGTGTGGCAGGAATCGTCTGATGTTCGTGATATTTCGTTTATTTTTTTTAGTGGGCGCCCATGTGCAGCGGGTGGTAAACGTCGAAGCCCTGTTGGTCAGGGAAAGCCCGGAGCCCCGATGTCTGTGGTGCTGTAGATGCGCTGGGAATGGCCGGTGAGGAGCAGCAAGAGCTTGACTGGCTGGCACTTTCGTTGTGGGAGCAATCGTCCGACGTTTGTGATTTTTCAGGGTTTTATTTCAGTGGGCGCCCAGCTGCAGCTGGTGGTAAACGTCGAAGCCCTGTTGGTCAGGGAAAGCCCGGAGCCCCGTTGTCTGTGGCGCTGTAGATGCGCTGGGAATGGCTGGTTAGAAGCAGCATGAGCTTGACTGGCTGGCACTTTTGGTGTGGGAGCAATCGTCCGACGTTCGTGATTTTTCGGGGTTATTTTCAGTGGGAGCCCAGGTTCAGCGAGTGGTAAACGTCGAAGCCCTGTTGGTCAGGGAAAGCCCGGAGCCCCGATGTCTGTGGTGTTGTAGATGCACTGCCACTGTCCGGTGAGGAGCAGCAAGAGCTTGACTGGCTGGCACTTTGGGTGTGGGAGCAGTCGTCCGACGTTCGTGATTTTTCGGGGTTTTATTTCAGTGGGCGCCCAGGTGCAGCTGGTGGTAAACTTCGAAGCCCCTTTGGTCAGGGAAAGCCCGGAGCCACGATGTCTGTGGTGCTGTAGATGGGCTGGCAATGGCCGGTGAGCAGCAGCAAGAGCTTGACTGTCTGGCACTTTTGGTGTGAGAGCAATCGTCCGACGTTCGTGATTTTTCGGTGTTCTTTTCAGTGGGAGCCCAGGTTCAGCGAGTGGTAAACGTCGAAGCCCTGTTCGTCAGGGAAAGCCCGGAGCCCCGATGTCTGTGGTGTTGTAGATGCACTGCCACTGTCCGGTGAGGAGCAGCAAGAGCTTGACTGGCTGGCACTTTTGCTGTGGGAGCAATCGTCCGACGTTCGTCATTTTTCAGGGTTTTTTTTCACTGGGCAACCAGGTGCAGCTGGTGGTAAATGTCGAAGGCCTGTTGGTCAGGGAAAGCCCGGAGCCACGATGTCTGTGGTGCTGTAGATGCGCTGCCAATGGCCAGTGAGGAGCAGCAAGAGCTTGACTGGCTGGCACTTTTGGTGTGGGAGCAATCGTCCGATGTTTGTGATTTTTCGGGGTTTTTTTCAGTGGGCGCACAGGTGCAGCTGGTGGTAAACGTCGAAGCCCTGTTGGTCAGGGAAAGCCCGGAGCCGTGAAGTCTGTGGTGCTGTAGATGCACTGCCAAAGTCCGGTGAGGAACAGCAAGAGCTTGAGTTGCTGGCACTTTCTGTGTGGGAGGAATCGTCCGACGTTTGTGATTTTTCGGGGTTTTATTTCAGTGGGCGCCCAGGTGCAGCTGGTGGTAAACGTCGAAGCCCTGTTGGTCAGGGAAAGCTCGGAGCCCCGATGTCTGTGGTGCTGTAGATGCGCTGCCAGTGGCCGGTGAGGAGCAGCAAGAGCTTGACTGGCTGGAACTTTCGGTGTGGGAGCAATCGTCCGATGTTCGTGATTTTTCGGGGTTCTTTTCAGTGGGAGCCCAGGTTCAGCGAGTGGTAAACGTCGAAGCCCTGTTGGTCAGGGAAAGCCCGGAGCCCCGATGTCTGCGGTGTTGTAGATGCGCTGGGAATGGCCGGTGAGGAGCAGCAAGAGGTTGACAGGCTGGCATTTAAGGTGTGGCAGGAATCGTCCGACGTTTGTGATTTTTGGGGTTTTTTTTTCAGGGGGCACCCAGGTGCAGCTGGTGGTAAATGTCGAAGCCCGGTTCGTCAGGGAAAGCCCGGAGCCCCGATGTCTGTGGTGCTGTAGATGCGCTGCCAAAGTCCGGTGAGGAGCAGCAAGAGCTTGAGTTGCTGGCACTTTCGGTGTGGGAGCAATCGTCCGATGTTCGTGATTTTTCGGGGTTCTTTTCAGTTGGCGCCCAGGCTTAGCTGGTGGTAAACGTCGAAGCCCTGTTGGTCCGGGAAAGCCCAGAGCCCCGATGTCTGTGGTGCTGTAGATGCGCTGCCAATGGCCGGTGAGGAACAGCAAGAGCTTGACAGGCTGGCACTTTCGGTGTGGGATCAATCGTCCGACGTTTTTGATTTTTCAGGGTTTTTTTTTCAGTGGGCAACCAGGTGCAGCTGGTGGTAAACGTCGAAGCCCTGTTGGTCAGGGAAAGCCCGGAGCCGCGATGTCTGTGGTGCTGTAGATGCGCTGGGAATGGCTGGTGAGGAGCAGCAAGAGCTTGACTGGCTGGCACTTTTGCTGTGGGAGCAATCGTCCGACGTTCGTGATTTTTCTTTTATTTTTTTCAGCGGGCGCCCAGGTGCAGCTGGTTGTAAACGTCGAAGCCCTGTTTGTCAGGGAAAGCCCAGAGCCCCGATGTCTGTGGTGCTGTAGATGCGCTGGGAATGGGAGGTGAGGAGCAGCAAGAGCTTGAGTTGCTGGCACTTTTGGTGTGGGAGCAATCGTCCGACGTTCGTGATTTTTCGGGGTTTTATTTCAGTGGGTGCCCAGGTGCAGCTGGTGGTAAACGTCGAAGCCCTGTTTGTCAGGGAAAGCCCGGAGCCCCGATGTCTGTGGTGCTGTAGATGCGCTGGGAATGGCCGGGGAGGAGCAGCAAGAGCTTGACTGGCTGGCACTTTCGGTGTGGGAGTAATCGTCCGACGTTTGTGATTTTTTGTGTTTTTTTTCAGTGGGCACCCAGGTGCAGCTGGTGGTAAACGTCGAAGCCCTGTTGGTCAGGGAAAGCCCGGAGCCCCGATGTCTGTGGTGCTGTAGATGCACTGCCAAAGTCCGGTGAGTAGCAGCAAGAGCTTGAGTTGCTGGCACTTTTGGTGTGGGAGCAATCGTCCGACGTTTGTGATTTTTCGGGGTTCTTTTCAGTGGGAGCCCAGGTGCAGCTGGTGGTAAACGTCGAAGCCCTGTTGGTCAGGGAAAGCCCGGAGCCCCGATGTCTGTGGTGCTGTACATGCGCTGCCAATGGCCGGTGAGGAGCAGCAAGAGCTTGACTGGCTGGCACTTTCGCTGTGGGAGCAATCGTCCGATGTTCGTGATTTTTCGTTTATTTTTTTCAGTGGGCGCCCAGGTTCAGGTGGTGGTAAACGTCGAAGCCCTGTTGGTCAGGGAAAGCCCAGAGCCCTGATGTCTGTGGTGCTGTAGATGCGCTGCCAATGGCCGGTGAGGAGCAGCAAGAGCTTGACTGGCTGGCACTTTTGGTGTGGGAGCAATCGTCCGATGTTCATGATTTTTCGTTTATTTTTTTCAGTGGGCGCCCAGGTGCAGCTGGTGGTAAATGTCGAAGCCCTGTTGGTCAGGGAAAGCCCGGAGCCGTGATGTCTGTGGTGCTGTAGATGCACTGCCAAAGTCCGGTGAGTAGCAGCAAGAGCTTGAGTTGCTGGCACTTTCTGTGTGGGAGGAATCGTCCGACGTTCGTGATTTTTCGGGGTTTTACTTTCAGTGGGCGCCCAGGTTCAGCTGGTGGTAAAGGTCGAAGCCCTGTTCGTCAGGGAAAGCCCGGAGCCCCGATGTCTGTGGTGTTGTAGATGCGCTGGGAATGGGCGGTGAGGAGCAGCAAGAGCTTGAGTTGCTGGCACTTGAGTTGCTGGCATTAAAAGTGGGTCCCCAGCGATAAGAAATAGAGTTCCTAGTGGACTCTGGAGCAGAAAGATCTACTGTTCAAAAATTGCCCCGGGGGTGTGGGACATCCTCAGAGAAAGTAGAAGTTATTGGAGCAAAAGGAGAGCCTTTTGGGGTTCCCGTAATAAAAAATGTGGTTTTGGAAAGTGATTCTAAATTTGGGGTGGGGTCCTTGCTGTTAGTGCCTGAGGCGGACTATAACTTATTGGGCAGAGATTTAATGATAGAATTAGGGATTGGGTTAGAAGTCATAAAAAATGAACTAAGAATTAAGTTGTGTCCTTTACGGACAGTTGATGAGGGGAAAATAAACCCTGAGGTATGGTACACTCCGGAGACCATTGGAAAATTGGATATTGAACCTTTTTCAGTGACAATAAGAAACCCAGAAATACCAGTGAGAATAAAACAATACCCCCTACCGATGGAGGGGAGACAGGGATTGAAACCTGAGATTCAAAGGTTAATTGAAAAAGGAATATTAGAACCTTGCATGTCCCCTTTTAACACCCCCATCTTACCTGTAAAGAAACCTGATGGGACATACAGATTAGTGCATGATTTACGAGAAATTAACAAACGAACGGTTACCA
This sequence comes from Chlamydotis macqueenii, assembly GCF_036417535.1. Taxonomy (NCBI): domain Eukaryota; kingdom Metazoa; phylum Chordata; class Aves; order Otidiformes; family Otididae; genus Chlamydotis; species Chlamydotis macqueenii. The sequence continues at coordinate 53,530 of NW_028239197.1, forward strand.
GATTCCCTGTAGTGGCAAACCCTCATACACTTTTAAGCCAGCTGGGCCCCAATGATCAGTGGTATAGTGTAATTGATTTAAAGGATGCCTTCTGGGCATGCCCCTTAAAGAAAGATTGCAGGGATTATTTTGCTTTTGAATGGGAAGACCCGGACACTTACAGAAAACAACAATTACGGTGGACCGTTTTACCTCAAGGGTTCACCGAGTCTCCAAATTTGTTTGGACAGGCATTAGAACAAATATTGAGGGGGTACGAATTAGGTGGGGGGGTGACCCTTGTCCAGTATGTGGACGATTTACTGTTGGCCGGCAGCGATGAGGAGGCAGTTAGGGAGGAGAGTATTAGGTTGTTAAATTTTTTAAGTTTACAGGGATTAAAGGTGTCGAAATCAAAACTGCAATTTGTCGAAAAGGAAGTGAAATATTTAGGGCACAGATTGAGTAAAGGAACTAAGAAGTTAGACCCAGAAAGAGTTCAGGGCATATTATCATTGCCGGCTCCAAAAACTAAGAGACAGATCAGACAATTGCTGGGCCTTTTGGGATATTGTAGACAATGGATTGAAGGCTATAGTAGGAAAGTAAAATTTTTATATGCTAAGATATCTAAGGATGGCCTATTAAAATGGTCTAAGGATGATGATGAACAATTGGAAGTTTTAAAAATGGATTTGGTAAACACTCCTGTTTTGAGTTTACCGGATGTCAAGAAACCATTTTATTTATTTATTAATGTTGATGAAGGAACAGCATATGGGGTGTTAGTGCAAGAATGGGCAGGGAAGAAAAAGCCTGTAGGATACCTTTCTAAATTGTTAGACCCTGTAAGCAGAGGATGGCCTATCTGCCTACAAGCTATAGTGGCTGCGGCTCTGCTAGTGGAAGAGGCTCACAAAGTTACCTTTGGGGGAGAACTGAAAGTATTATCACCCCACAATATTAGAGGAATTTTACAACAGAAAGCTGAAAAGTGGATTACTGATGCCAGGCTCCTGAAGTACGAGGGTATCCTGATATCTTCACCTAAACTAGAACTTGAAGTTACTGGTTTACAGAATCCAGCACAATTTCTGTACGGGGAACCGTCAGAGGAGATAACTCATGATTGCCTGCACACTATTGAAGAACAAGCCAAAATTAGACCAGATTTGGAGGAAGAAGAGCTAGAGGATGGGGAAAAACTTTTTGTAGATGGATCTTCCCGGGTAATAGAGGGGAAAAGAAAATCAGGATATGCGATAATTAATGGAAAAACATTTAAGGTAATAGAATCAGGGCCCCTGAGTCCCAGTTGGTCGGCTCAAGCATGCGAGTTATACGCAGTTTTAAGAGCTTTACAATTATTAGAAGGAAAAATCGGCACCATCTATACGGATTCCAAATATGCCTTTGGAATAGTGCATACATTTGGGAAAATTTGGGAAGAAAGAGGCTTAATAAATTCCCAGGGAAAGGGATTGGTTCATCAGGAGTTAATAATTGAAATTTTGCAGGCTTTACGGAGGCCGGTAGGAATAGCAGTGGTCCATTTAAAAGGGCATCAGCGGGGATTAACTCCACTGACAAGGGGAAACAATCTAGCAGATCAAGAAGCAAAACGAGCGGCTTTAATGATCTTCAAGGAAAAGAAAGATAGAAAGTTTCCTTGCAAGGATTGTTGGAAGAGCACACTTCATTGTAGCTGTGCGAATCCTAATTATCAGTTTTGTTGTGCGCATGGGGAAGAGTACCACCTGTACAGCTTCACTGTGCAGGAGAAAGACAAGTTAGTCCGAATGGGGGCAAGGGAAGTCAAATCTGGAGAATGGGAACTTCCTGATGGACGAGAGGTCATTTCAAAAACTATGGCTATAAGAATCATGCGCAAGTACCATGAAAACACCCACTGGGGGGTTCAAGCACTAGTAGATCAATTTGCCATAAAATATGCTTGCATTGGGGTATATAATATAGCAAAAAGAATAATTGGAGATTGCCTAATTTGCCAAAAAGTGAACAAGCACCAATTAAGAGAAAGACCATTAGGGGGAAGAGATTTGGCTCACCGACCCTTCGCCAAAATTCAGATAGACTTCACCGAACTACCGAAAGTAGGCAGGTATAGATATTTGTTGGTAATAATAGATCATTTAACACACTTTGTAGAAGCATTTCCAACAGTCAGGGCCACTGCCCAAACGGTGACAAAACTATTGCTTGAAAATGTGATACCTAGGTATGGCTCTATTGAAACTATTGACTCTGATAGGGGACCACATTTTGCTTCAAAAATCATAAAAGAAGTTTTTACTGCTTTGGGGACCAAGTGGGAATATCATACACCCTGGCACCCACAGAGTTCGGGAAAAATAGAGCGGGTAAACGGTGAGATAAAGAAACAACTGACCAAATTAATGATGGAGACCAAATTATCTTGGGTAAAATGCCTTCCCTTAGCCTTATTAAATATTAGAATCCAACCTCACACGGATGTGGGAATCTCCCCTTTCGAAATGTTATATGGAATGCCTTATGATTTGGAGGTTCCCCGAGATCATCCCCAGGCTGAAAATTTACAACTGAAACAGTACATAATCCAACTCATGTCTATGAGGAAACAATTGCGAGATAAAGGCTTAGCAGTACAAAGGCCTCCGTTGGACATTGCAATACACAATATACAACCTGGAGATAACGTTTTAATTAGGTCATGGAAGGAGTCCTCACTAACTCCCCGCTGGGAAGGGCCTTATCTTGTTTTACTCACTAAAACCGCCATCCGGACTGCTGAACGGGGGTGGACCCATGCCAGCCGGGTAAAAGGACCCATCTCCGAGGAGCAGTGGGAGAGCTCTGGAGACCCGAATACCTTGAAATTAAAACTGCGAAGAAAAAGACAGACTAATAAATTGAACTGAGCAATGAACATGTATCGGTAAGGCGGAGACGCTTCGCTTGTTAACCTTTTTTTTACAGAAGAACCACACTTGGAGACCTGGAAAATACATGGATACGTAAGGACTATATTGAAATCAGAATTGTGGTTGTAATTGTAATTATCATTATATATATGAGCCTTTAAGAAAAGTGATGTGTCACATAGTTCATATTAATTGTAGCAATAAGTTTGGTAGTAGCAGGGAAGGAACTTACATATCTTTGGAAGTGCCGAAAACAGGAGTAGCCTCGTTTAAACAATTTAAAAATAAAATACCAAAGTGCTACTCCCAGGAGAATCGGGAGCCGAACAGAAAATAAATAAGTGAGGGCCGATTCACTGTCACATTTCTCCTGAAGATTGTCCTTGCCACCAAGAAGATGACATTCCTCGTAGCTCGAAGCAACCGAGTTGACGAGCGAGGTGGAGGGACAAGGTGCTGTGGAGAACTGACCCCTGTCACTGCAGATGATTTAAAGGCCCTCCAAGTGAAAAGGCCCCGAGGTTCCAAATGGGAAAAAGGCACTAGTCAAATTGGCTTAAAACAAAATTGGAGGCTTCACCCTTTTCGGTACGTCCTGACTATTCTGTTTTTAATGTTACCACAAACATGGGGGAAACTGAGCCACCAAGCTCATCAGCCATTCGAATGGACACTGCATCAAGTGGGCATTGATGATGATAAAGTCATACAAACTATAATAACTCCAGGGGCCCCTGCCTTTAAGACCACTCTGTGTCAGTTAGCGCCAGTAGATGGAGCGTGTAAAAATGAAGGTACACCATTTTATCTATGCCCGAGCTCTAACCCTGGGAAATCGTATTGTAACCAACCAGGACAACATTTTTGCGCATACTGGGGTTGTGAAACAATTGCTAACCGGTGGATTCCAGAGCCTGGAAAAGATCCCTTCTTGAAGGTATCTTGGGCCCCTTATGGATGTAAGCCGCAAGTGGTACGTACACTGGATAGAAGTGGGTCTGTCAGTATCGCAAAGTGGAGTTGCAACTACTGGCACTTGAATGTGACCCGACCTCAGGACCCTAGCTGGCTAGTAGGAGGAACTTGGGGAGTTCGTTATAATAAGGAACTAGGGCAAGATAGAGGTGGGCTAATACACATTAAAAAGAAACCAGCCTCGAATGATCCACTGCCAGTAGGCCCCAAGCAGGTCCTGACTGATGATTTGGCTAAGAAAACAGACCCCGACCAGACATTGACTGATAGTTTGGTCAAGGAAACAGAGGGTGATGTAACGAAAGTTATTGTAATGAATAGTACCCAAGCCATCCAAACCCCTGACGAAAACTCTGGGGATAACCCTCTTTGGAAACTGATGCAAGCCAGTTACCTGGTATTAAACCACACAAACCCAAATTAAATCACACAAACCACACAAACACAAACATTGCTGGGTGTGTTGCGATACTAGACCTCCCTTCTATGAGGCAATAGGCATCCACTCAAAGGCGAAAAGGGTAAATGGTTCAAACCCAACACAATGTTTATGGGATTCTGAAGGTCGAAAACCAGGCCTGACGATGCAACATGTATCGGGACAAGGGAGATGTATTGGGAATGTACCCCCAGAGAAAAATAAATTATGCAAGATAAGAGCTTCCCTGAAAGGGAAGCCCCCTGCTGATTGGCTAATACCAGCCCGTAACACCAAATGGATCTGCTCCAAAACTGGAATCACTCCCTGTTTATCTCTTAAATTGTTCAACGAATATGAGGAATATTGCATCCAAGTGATGATAATCCCCCGGATCATATACCACCCTGAGGAATTTGTGCATAATAACCAGAATACCCAGAGTCACCACTTACAGAAACGAGAACCATTTACCTTTACGGCTTTGACAATAGCCACTTTGATAGCTGTAGGAGCAACAGGCGCGGGCACAGGAATAACGTCATTGGTCCAACAAAATCAGAAATTTCAATCACTTAGAATAGCAGTAGACGAAGACTTGGTAAGAATTGAACAATCAATAACTGCCTTGGAAAAATCTGTTAGATCATTATCAGAGGTGGTGCTACAAAACCGAAGGGGGTTAGATTTAATGTTTCTACAACAAGGTGGGCTATGTGCTGCCTTGGGAGAACAATGTTGTGTATATGCTGATCACACAGGGATTGTAAGGGATACTATGACAAAACTTCGGGAAGGCCTAGAAAAACGAAAACGAGAACAAGAAACGCAACAAAGCTGGTATGAGTCCTGGTTTAACCACTCTCCTTGGCTTACCGCATTACTATCTACCATTGCAGGACCCTTGATTATATTAATACTGGTATTAACTTTTGGACCCTGTATATTCAATAGAGTAGTTACAATTGTAAAAAACAGATTGGAAGCAGCTCATTTGATGCTTATGAGAGCCAAGCATGAACCTCTGGGAGGAATACCGGAGGTGGAGGAGACCCTCATTTTGAGCCAGCAGGTGCTTAAGCGATTTGATGAACAAAATAGTGAAAAGAAAAAGGGGGGATTGTAATAAACTGTGAGCTGTTTGTTCATCAAACCTTGTCAGAACAATGGAGAGTTATATGAAATACACAAAGTCGGCCACAAGAAAGTTACATTAAATACACAAGGTCAGCCACAGGCACCTGGCTATGTAAAAACGGCATGCAGGACTGCGAAAGGAGGGAGCGGGGGGGGCTCATAAAGATGAAGGGTATAAAACCAGTAACTTTCTAACCATATAGTTTGAAGAAGCAATTAGTGGGAGGGGGAAGTCTGGTTTGGAGCAAGAAACAGTCTCACATTATCTCGAGGGAGGGAGGGAGTGATTAAAAGGAGCAAGGATTCGAGAACAGGATGGCACCCATCACATAAATCTCCTTGTTCAAGAAGGACACGAATCGGCTCAGACTGATAAGGACACTGCCAACTTGTGGGAACAGCACATTCCAGGCAAAGGTGAAAAGTACACCGTGAAGAAGACCTACGGCCTTCCTCCCAAAAGACCCCCGAAGACCCTCGCCCACAATTCCTGGGAGAATTTGCGCAAGCACGAAGGACTGATAAGCTAATTAGCATACGAAGCGAGAGTAGGTGGGTTTAGGTAATGAATATGTATAAGCATCAACGGAATATTTATTGTTTTTACTGTATAAGAATGGGGCGGTTTGCTATCTCGGCGCGCGCCGTTGGCGGAGCAGGAGACTCCCCGGCCACCCAGCGCTGTTTTGCTTACTGGTCGCTTGCTTTAATAAACCAAATTTTTAATTGGCCAATCTCTGTCAGTTAATTGGACAAAGAGGGCAGATAAACTATAACAGCAGGACGCCATTTTATGGGGGCAGGACGCCATTTTGGGGGGGTAGAAGGCCCAGTTGTGGGGCAGGGGGCCACTTTCGGGGGCAAGAGAGCATTTTGGGGGGCAGGACGCCATTTTGGGGGGTAGAAGGCCCAGTTATGGGACAGGAGACCACTTTCGGGGGCGAGAGCGCATTTTGTGGGGCAAGGAGGCCATTTTGGGGGTCGCCCCACCCACGGCGAGGGAGGACCCGAGACACCCAATCGCGGCGAGGGACGACCCGAGACACCCAATGGCGGCGAGGGAAGACCTCCGGTGTCCAATGGCGGCAAGGTGAGACCCGAGTGAGCTCCGCCCCCCACCCCCCCAGCTTATGGGCGGGGCCACGTTGGGTTGGCCAACCTGGTTGAGCTCTCAAGACCCGCGATGGCCCCGCCCACGGCGGCCATCTTGGGACAGAACGCTGGGCAGAGATGAGAGGCGGGAAGGGGCCCAGGGGAGTTTTTACTCGTGGCCCATGCCGCGCTGGCAAAGCAGCGCCGTCCCCTCCTCTTCCTCGGAGGAAGGGGGTGGGCGGGGCTTCCTCCCGGCACGGGGCCGTCCGCGGGGGCTCAGCCCTCGTCGCTGCCGGAGACGCTGGCCATGGCGTAGGCGCCGGCGTCGTCCTTGTCGTGCAGCCCCTTCCAGTGAACGCCGCCTGGCCGGGGGAGGGGGGCGGGGCCTAGGCGGGGGGTGCAGCCGCGATGGCCCCGCCCCCTCAGTGAAAAACCGGGTGGCCCTGCCCCCTTCCCGGTTTTATATCGCTCGATGTTAAGCTTGGGAAGAGGGAGGGGTGGAGGGAGGTTATCTTGTTCTCTGTCTCATTATCTTGCTGTTTGTAGTAATAAATGAATAGTTTTCCCCAAGTCGAGTCTGTTTTGCCCGTGACGGTAAATTTAAGGATTTCTCCCTGTCCTTATCTCAAACCTCGAGCCGTTTTTCCTTACATTATCTCCCCCTGTTCTCTCGGAGGGTGGGAGGAGTGAGAGAGAGACTGCGTAGTCTGGTCCTGATCGGGGCTGAACTACGACAGTGTTACTTTCTTAAACATTCTCCAAACCCATAGGTACAGCACAATAGTTAATATTAATAAAACTCCTAAGCTAATCAATAAGATCACAACGGGGCGCACCATAGTATTAAGGATCCCTGTTGCCTCTGTCCCAGCCCCACTCATGACCTGAGTACATTTCCATTTTGTGCATAACCACAGTGGCCAAGTTTAAGCCCGACCGTTTAAAAGGTGGTCCCATGCTTCCTGTAAACCCAAGGGAGGCGTGAGACCACGGCCATTTGGTGTCCTTTTGATTACAAGTTAGTGGTAAGATGCAGGAAAATATTGTAAGCCCAATCACAATTCCAATTAAACAATTGGTCATTTTAGGATTTAGTTGGTCTAGTGGATTAGTACAGCTACTTCTGTAGATAATGTACTGCCTTTGGTGACCTGCTAAAATGGGTTTTATATTTCCTATAATAAAATGACAAATAAGATATAAACTGCACCGATGACAGATTTGGGCGAGATTAGTTACTGGCCGGTCCCGGTTTCTTTGTCCGGTATCGTTTGCTGTGGTGTCCCTCCGGTTCACTACTGCACTGTTCCCGCCCTTATCCGTTCGAACGAGTTTAAGTCTCAAGTCTTCGTTGTTGTCTGGAGTTACTTTCCACAAGGTTGCAGAGGCTCTCTTGATCCGAGTATGGTGTATCCAGGAGTTCTGTCCCTTTACCTTAATTGCCGTGTAGGTGGAGAGGAGGACTTGAAAAGGTCCGGCCCACTGTGGTTCCAGAGTTTTTTCTGTAAGAGACTTAACATATACATAGTCCCCTGGTTGTATATCGTGAACAGGCCCATCCAGACCCCTACGACGTGTTCCCATTGCATGTTTTTCAATTCTTTTTAATTGTTTGTTTAGTGCCACCATATAGGAGGTCATTATTTCTTCACCAATTTGTGAAGACGTTCCCTTTTGTACCCCATAGGGTCGTCCATATAGAATTTCGAATGGACTAAGCCCTTCTCTTGCTCTTGGTCTGGTTCGTATTCGTATAAGAGCTAATGGTAAAGTTAGATTAGTTTCCTGACCCAACTTGACAATCTGTTGTTTGATTAGGTGATTCATTTTCTCCACCTGGCCACTTGATTGTGGTCGGTAAGAGATATGTAATTGCCACTCTATCCCTAGATGGTGGCTAATTGCTTGTACTATTCTGGACACAAAATGTGGTCCTCTATCCGATGACATTACTGCTGCGACTCCAAACCTAGGTACTATTTCCTGGAGCAGTATTTTGGTTACTTCCCAGGCTTTAGCAGTTCCGCACGGGAAAGCTTCTGGCCAGCCTGAAAAGGTATCCGTAAGTACTAATAAGTATCGATACCCCCCTTTTCTAGGGAGTTCTGAGAAATCAATCTGCCAACGTTGTCCCGGACCATTCCCCTTTCCGATTTTTTCAAGTTTCGGCCCTTTTACAACTTTAGGATTAGTCTGGAGACAAAGATCACATTGTTGAGTTACTTGTCTAACGGTAGTGTCTAAGTTTCACGCTATTATGTTCCTGATGAGATCTTTATATAGGGCTTCTGCCCCCCGCTCCCCCCAGTGTCTTTTTCTATGTTCTTCTCGGACTACTGACCATATCATGTAGGAGGGAATTACTACCCTCCCGTGTGAGGGGTAGTAATTGGCCCACCCTTCCTCATTATATGACCCCTTTAGATCATTAATAAGTTTGCCGACTTCCTTTGTGTATTCTGGTTTACCTTCTAGAAATACCTGTCCATCAGGTATTAGCGCACCCTCTACCTTGATTGTTTCTCTAGCTGCTTGTTTTGCTTCCCTATCTGCCAGCTCATTTCCTCTTTCCAATTCTGTGCTCACTTTCTGGTGTGCTTTAATATGCATAATTGCCACCTTTTTGGGAAGCTGGACTGCATTCAGGATTTTCAAAATCCCTTCTGCGTGTTTGATGGTTTTTCCATGAGAATTTAACAGTCCTCTTTCCTTCCATATTGCTCCATGGGCATGTACCACCCCAAAGGCATATTTAGGGTCAGTCCAAATGTTTACAGTCCTTCCCTGGGCTCTCTCCAGGGCTCAGGTAAGGGCTATGATCTCGGCCTTTTGGGCTGAGACGTCGGCTGATAGTGGCCTGGACTCTATCACCTTTTCAAAAGTGGTAACAGCATATCCGGAATGTCGCCTTCCATTTAACATATAGCTGCTTCCATCGGTGAACCAATGTTCGGCTCCATCGACAGGGACATCTTTAAGATCCGTTCGACTAGAATACATGGTTTCAATTGTTTCCAAGCAGTCATGACTCACCGGCTCCCCGATGTTCCCATCAAGGAATGAGGCCGGATTGATGATGTTTGTGGTCACGATTTCAACATCATCCTGTTCAACCATTATAGCTTGATATTTCAGGAACCTTTGTGGGGAAAGCCAATGCCCTCCTTTTGCTTCAAGGACCGCAGATACAGTCTGGGAAACTAGGACAGTCATTTTCTGGCCTAGAGTGAACTTTCAGGCTTCTTGAATGTTTAGAATGACAGCTGCTACTGCTCTCAGACAGCTGGGCCACTGTCGCAGTTCAGCCCTGATCAGGACCAGACTACACAGTCTCTCTCTCGCTCCCCCCACCCTCCGAGAGAATAGGGGGAGATGATATAAGAAAAACGGCTCGAGGTTTGAGATAAGGACGGGAAGAAATTTGTAAAGTTACCGTTACAGGCAAAACAGACTCGACTTGGGGAAAAACACTCATTTATTTCTAAAACTAGCAGGAGAATGAGACAGGGAACAAGATAACCTCCCCCCACTCCTCCCTCTTCCCGGGCTTAACATTATCTCTACTACCTTCCCCTCCCGAGCAGCATGGAGGGGGGGTCGGGGGCGGGGGGGGGGGAATGGGGGTCGCAGTCAGTTCATCACGCGTTGTTTTACGCCTCTGTGTCATCGTTGGGGGAAGAACTACTTGCATTCCTCCTCTGCTCCAGCGTGGGGTCCCTCCCACGGGCCACAGTCCTCCGTGAAACTGCCCCGGCATGGGTCATCTCTTCCACAGGGTGCAGTCCCTCTAGAACAGCTGTCCCAGCGGGCCCTCCACGGGGCACAGTCTCCTTCAGGCCTCTACCTGTTCCGGCGTGGGGTCCTCCACAGGCTGCAGGTGGACCTCTGCCCCTCCGTGGACCTCCATGGGCTGCAGGGGGACAACCTGCTCCACCATGGTTGTCACCACGAGTTGCAGAGGAATCTTGGCCAGAAGCCATATTACTCCTCCCCCTCCTTCTTCACTGACCTTGGCGTCTGCAGCCGTTCCTCGCAACAGGCTGGCAGACGCCTCTCAGGATCCTTTTTACATCTTATTCACTTCAACTGCTCCTCTCCACTTCTTGCAGCCAGGCCGGGCCGAGTTGGGCCCAGTCGGCTGCGCGGCGGGAGGCCAGAGGGTGAGGCCTGCAAGGCCCACAAGGCTCGCGCTTCCCCCTCTCTGCCCCCCGCTCAGCTGCTTCACATCTCTCCCTTTTTTTTTTTCTGTTTCCCCCTTCTTAAATATGTTATAGCAGAGGCATTATCACAGAACATTCTGCTACCAATTGGCTCGGCCTTGGCCAGCAGTGGGTCCGCCCTAGGCCCGGCCAAGTCCACTGAACAAAGGGGAGCAACTTCTAGCAGTTTCCTACAGAAGCTACCACCTTAGCACCCCCCCACTAACAAAACCAGAACAGCCACCCTTTCGCAGCGGCATCCAGCTGTTTGGAGAAGTATGCTACCGCCCGTCTGTATGGTCCCAAATCTTGTGCCAATATTCCTAGTGCCATTCCTTGTTTTTCGTGGGAAAATAGAAAAAATGGCTTACTCACATCAGGAAGTCCCAATGCTGATGCCGACATCAGGGCTTTCTTCAGCTGATGGAAGGCTCGATCTGACTCAGCATCCCACTGGAGATCCTTTTGGTTAGCTGCTATCAGGGAATAGAGTGGCTTAACAGGCAGACCATAATCACATATCCAAAGTTGGCACCACCCTGTCATTCCTAAGAATGTCCGTAGTTCCTTTATAGTTTGTGGTCGGGGGCTTTGGCATATGGCCTCTTTCCGGGCTTGTCCTAGGATCCGTTGTCCGGCACTGATCTCGTACCCCAGGTACGTGACCTGGGGTTGTAACAACGCCTGTGCCTTTTTCTTAGAAACCCGATATCCCTGTAGTCCCAGGAAATTTAACAGACTCACGGTCCAAATGACACAGGATTCTTTGGTTCTGGTTGCAATAAGAAGGTCGTCTACATACTGTAACACCTTCCCTTCTTCTGAAGGTGGTTCCCATGATTCCAAGTCCTTTGCTAGCTGATTCCTCAAAACTGTGGGGCACGAGAAGTGCCTGCTCCGGAGGCTTCTTGCGAGCAGCGCTAAAAGCACGCGAACATCGCGTTTCTGTGCTTTCCTGAACAGCTTGCGCTGGGACAGTTACAGCCGCGTTTTGCAAGCTGTCCGGGGTTCTGAGGCACTAAAAGTGCGGATGTGTGGCGACTGTCCAAGACGAGAACCGGCTGCTCTGAAAGCCCTTCCTGCTCGTCACGTACGCTTTCTAGCAGCTCTACGGACACACACGCGTCAGCCTCTTCACTGTCCGACACAGCTAGCACGCTGGCAGTTACCGTCAACTTGGAAGCAGCCGCGCAGAAGGCAGTCGCCCTGCAACCGGCGAACAGCGCATCATCGCGGCTACACGCGAGCTGGCCGCACTCGGAGCTTTCGCGGCTCTTCTCTCGCTCTTTCCCGCAGAGCTCCGGCGATGCACAACTCGAACCGCGAAAGCCGCAATGAGCTTTGTGCAAGCTGCGCAGAAGAAACAAGGCACTAAACCGGCAAATGTCCAGCTAATCTCCCACGTGAAAAGGGTCAGCAAGGAAAGCTCTTGCTAACAGCCCAGAAGCATTGCGACTCTTCTCTGGATGATTTGCCCACCAACACTTCACATCAGCTCAAGCCGGCTGCCCGGAGGAAAAGAGGCTAGGAAAGATCGTAGCAGGCACGGTTGTTGCTGCACGAGAAGTGCCTGCTCCGGAGGCTTCTTGCGAGCAGCGCTAAAAGCACGCGAACATCGCGTTTCTGTGCTTTCCTGAACAGCTTGCGCTGGGACAGTTACAGCCGTGTTTTGCAAGCTGTCCGGGGTTCTGAGGCACTAAAAGTGCGGATGTGTGGCGACTGTGCAAGACGAGAACCGGCTGCTCTGAAAGCCCTTCCTGCTCGTCACGTACGCTTTCTAGCAGCTCTACGGACACACACGCGTCAGCCTCTTCACTGTCCTACACAGCTAGCACGCTGGCAGTTACCGTCAACTTGGAAGCAGCCGCGCAGAAGGCAGTCGCCCTGCAACCGGCGAACAGCGCACATTCGCGGCTACACGCGAGCTGGCCGCACTCGGAGCTTTCGCGGCTCTTCTCTCGCTCTTTCCCGCAGAGCTCCGGCGATGCACAACTCGAACCGCGAAAGCCGCAATGAGCTTTGTGCAAGCTGCGCAGAAGAAACAAGGCACTAAACCGGCAAATGTCCAGCTAATCTCCAACGTGAAAAGGGTCAGCAAGGAAAGCTCTTGCTAACAGCCCAGAAGCATTGCGACTCTTCTCTGGATGATTTGCCCACCAACACTTCACATCAGCTCAAGCCGGCTGCCCGGAGGAAAAGAGGCTAGGAAAGATCGTAGCAGGCACGGTTGTTGCTGCACGAGAAGTGCCTGCTCCGGAGGCTTCTTGCGAGCAGCGCTAAAAGCACGCGAACATCGCGTTTCTGTGCTTTCCTGAACAGCTTGCGCTGGGACAGTTACAGCCGTGTTTTGCAAGCTGTCCGGGGTTCTGAGGCACTAAAAGTGCGGATGTGTGGCGACTGTGCAAGACGAGAACCGGCTGCTCTGAAAGCCCTTCCTGCTCGTCACGTACGCTTTCTAGCAGCTCTACGGACACACACGCGTCAGCCTCTTCACTGTCCTACACAGCTAGCACGCTGGCAGTTACCGTCAACTTGGAAGCAGCCGCGCAGAAGGCAGTCGCCCTGCAACCGGCGAACAGCGCACATTCGCGGCTACACGCGAGCTGGCCGCACTCGGAGCTTTCGCGGCTCTTCTCTCGCTCTTTCCCGCAGAGCTCCGGCGATGCACAACTCGAACCGCGAAAGCCGCAATGAGCTTTGTGCAAGCTGCGCAGAAGAAACAAGGCACTAAACCGGCAAATGTCCAGCTAATCTCCAACGTGAAAAGGGTCAGCAAGGAAAGCTCTTGCTAACAGCCCAGAAGCATTGCGACGCTTCTCTGGATGATTTGCCCACCAACACTTCACATCAGCTCAAGCCGGCTGCCCGGAGGAAAAGAGGCTAGGAAAGATCGTAGCAGGCACGGTTGTTGCTGCACGAGAAGTGCCTGCTCCGGAGGCTTCTTGCGAGCAGCGCTAAAAGCACGCGAACATCGCGTTTCTGTGCTTTCCTGAACAGCTTGCGCTGGGACAGTTACAGCCGTGTTTTGCAAGCTGTCCGGGGTTCTGAGGCACTAAAAGTGCGGATGTGTGGCGACTGTGCAAGACGAGAACCGGCTGCTCTGAAAGCCCTTCCTGCTCGTCACGTACGCTTTCTAGCAGCTCTACGGACACACACGCGTCAGCCTCTTCACTGTCCTACACAGCTAGCACGCTGGCAGTTACCGTCAACTTGGAAGCAGCCGCGCAGAAGGCAGTCGCCCTGCAACCGGCGAACAGCGCACATTCGCGGCTACACGCGAGCTGGCCGCACTCGGAGCTTTCGCGGCTCTTCTCTCGCTCTTTCCCGCAGAGCTCCGGCGATGCACAACTCGAACCGCGAAAGCCGCAATGAGCTTTGTGCAAGCTGCGCAGAAGAAACAAGGCACTAAACCGGCAAATGTCCAGCTAATCTCCCACGTGAAAAGGGTCAGCAAGGAAAGCTCTTGCTAACAGCCCAGAAGCATTGCGACGCTTCTCTGGATGATTTGCCCACCAACACTTCACATCAGCTCAAGCCGGCTGCCCGGAGGAAAAGAGGCTAGGAAAGATCGTAGCAGGCACGGTTGTTGCTGCACGAGAAGTGCCTGCTCCGGAGGCTTCTTGCGAGCAGCGCTAAAAGCACGCGAACATCGCGTTTCTGTGCTTTCCTGAACAGCTTGCGCTGGGACAGTTACAGCCGTGTTTTGCAAGCTGTCCGGGGTTCTGAGGCACTAAAAGTGCGGATGTGTGGCGACTGTGCAAGACGAGAACCGGCTGCTCTGAAAGCCCTTCCTGCTCGTCACGTACGCTTTCTAGCAGCTCTACGGACACACACGCGTCAGCCTCTTCACTGTCCTACACAGCTAGCACGCTGGCAGTTACCGTCAACTTGGAAGCAGCCGCGCAGAAGGCAGTCGCCCTGCAACCGGCGAACAGCGCACATTCGCGGCTACACGCGAGCTGGCCGCACTCGGAGCTTTCGCGGCTCTTCTCTCGCTCTTTCCCGCAGAGCTCCGGCGATGCACAACTCGAACCGCGAAAGCCGCAATGAGCTTTGTGCAAGCTGCGCAGAAGAAACAAGGCACTAAACCGGCAAATGTCCAGCTAATCTCCAACGTGAAAAGGGTCAGCAAGGAAAGCTCTTGCTAACAGCCCAGAAGCATTGCGACGCTTCTCTGGATGATTTGCCCACCAACACTTCACATCAGCTCAAGCCGGCTGCCCGGAGGAAAAGAGGCTAGGAAAGATCGTAGCAGGCACGGTTGTTGCTGCACGAGAAGTGCCTGCTCCGGAGGCTTCTTGCGAGCAGCGCTAAAAGCACGCGAACATCGCGTTTCTGTGCTTTCCTGAACAGCTTGCGCTGGGACAGTTACAGCCGTGTTTTGCAAGCTGTCCGGGGTTCTGAGGCACTAAAAGTGCGGATGTGTGGCGACTGTGCAAGACGAGAACCGGCTGCTCTGAAAGCCCTTCCTGCTCGTCACGTACGCTTTCTAGCAGCTCTACGGACACACACGCGTCAGCCTCTTCACTGTCCTACACAGCTAGCACGCTGGCAGTTACCGTCAACTTGGAAGCAGCCGCGCAGAAGGCAGTCGCCCTGCAACCGGCGAACAGCGCACATTCGCGGCTACACGCGAGCTGGCCGCACTCGGAGCTTTCGCGGCTCTTCTCTCGCTCTTTCTCGCAGAGCTCCGGCGATGCACAACTCGAACCGCGAAAGCCGCAATGAGCTTTGTGCAAGCTGCGCAGAAGAAACAAGGCACTAAACCGGCAAATGTCCAGCTAATCTCCAACGTGAAAAGGGTCAGCAAGGAAAGCTCTTGCTAACAGCCCAGAAGCATTGCGACGCTTCTCTGGATGATTTGCCCACCAACACTTCACATCAGCTCAAGCCGGCTGCCCGGAGGAAAAGAGGCTAGGAAAGATCGTAGCAGGCACGGTTGTTGCTGCACGAGAAGTGCCTGCTCCGGAGGCTTCTTGCGAGCAGCGCTAAAAGCACGCGAACATCGCGTTTCTGTGCTTTCCTGAACAGCTTGCGCTGGGACAGTTACAGCCGTGTTTTGCAAGCTGTCCGGGGTTCTGAGGCACTAAAAGTGCGGATGTGTGGCGACTGTGCAAGACGAGAACCGGCTGCTCTGAAAGCCCTTCCTGCTCGTCACGTACGCTTTCTAGCAGCTCTACGGACACACACGCGTCAGCCTCTTCACTGTCCTACACAGCTAGCACGCTGGCAGTTACCGTCAACTTGGAAGCAGCCGCGCAGAAGGCAGTCGCCCTGCAACCGGCGAACAGCGCATCATCGCGGCTACACGCGAGCTGGCCGCACTCGGAGCTTTCGCGGCTCTTCTCTCGCTCTTTCCCGCAGAGCTCCGGCGATGCACAACTCGAACCGCGAAAGCCGCAATGAGCTTTGTGCAAGCTGCGCAGAAGAAACAAGGCACTAAACCGGCAAATGTCCAGCTAATCTCCAACGTGAAAAGGGTCAGCAAGGAAAGCTCTTGCTAACAGCCCAGAAGCATTGCGACTCTTCTCTGGATGATTTGCCCACCAACACTTCACATCAGCTCAAGCCGGCTGCCCGGAGGAAAAGAGGCTAGGAAAGATCGTAGCAGGCACGGTTGTTGCTGCACGAGAAGTGCCTGCTCCGGAGGCTTCTTGCGAGCAGCGCTAAAAGCACGCGAACATCGCGTTTCTGTGCTTTCCTGAACAGCTTGCGCTGGGACAGTTACAGCCGTGTTTTGCAAGCTGTCCGGGGTTCTGAGGCACTAAAAGTGCGGATGTGTGGCGACTGTGCAAGACGAGAACCGGCTGCTCTGAAAGCCCTTCCTGCTCGTCACGTACGCTTTCTAGCAGCTCTACGGACACACACGCGTCAGCCTCTTCACTGTCCTACACAGCTAGCACGCTGGCAGTTACCGTCAACTTGGAAGCAGCCGCGCAGAAGGCAGTCGCCCTGCAACCGGCGAACAGCGCACATTCGCGGCTACACGCGAGCTGGCCGCACTCGGAGCTTTCGCGGCTCTTCTCTCGCTCTTTCCCGCAGAGCTCCGGCGATGCACAACTCGAACCGCGAAAGCCGCAATGAGCTTTGTGCAAGCTGCGCAGAAGAAACAAGGCACTAAACCGGCAAATGTCCAGCTAATCTCCAACGTGAAAAGGGTCAGCAAGGAAAGCTCTTGCTAACAGCCCAGAAGCATTGCGACTCTTCTCTGGATGATTTGCCCACCAACACTTCACATCAGCTCAAGCCGGCTGCCCGGAGGAAAAGAGGCTAGGAAAGATCGTAGCAGGCACGGTTGTTGCTGCACGAGAAGTGCCTGCTCCGGAGGCTTCTTGCGAGCAGCGCTAAAAGCACGCGAACATCGCGTTTCTGTGCTTTCCTGAACAGCTTGCGCTGGGACAGTTACAGCCGTGTTTTGCAAGCTGTCCGGGGTTCTGAGGCACTAAAAGTGCGGATGTGTGGCGACTGTGCAAGACGAGAACCGGCTGCTCTGAAAGCCCTTCCTGCTCGTCACGTACGCTTTCTAGCAGCTCTACGGACACACACGCGTCAGCCTCTTCACTGTCCTACACAGCTAGCACGCTGGCAGTTACCGTCAACTTGGAAGCAGCCGCGCAGAAGGCAGTCGCCCTGCAACCGGCGAACAGCGCACATTCGCGGCTACACGCGAGCTGGCCGCACTCGGAGCTTTCGCGGCTCTTCTCTCGCTCTTTCCCGCAGAGCTCCGGCGATGCACAACTCGAACCGCGAAAGCCGCAATGAGCTTTGTGCAAGCTGCGCAGAAGAAACAAGGCACTAAACCGGCAAATGTCCAGCTAATCTCCAACGTGAAAAGGGTCAGCAAGGAAAGCTCTTGCTAACAGCCCAGAAGCATTGCGACGCTTCTCTGGATGATTTGCCCACCAACACTTCACATCAGCTCAAGCCGGCTGCCCGGAGGAAAAGAGGCTAGGAAAGATCGTAGCAGGCACGGTTGTTGCTGCACGAGAAGTGCCTGCTCCGGAGGCTTCTTGCGAGCAGCGCTAAAAGCACGCGAACATCGCGTTTCTGTGCTTTCCTGAACAGCTTGCGCTGGGACAGTTACAGCCGTGTTTTGCAAGCTGTCCGGGGTTCTGAGGCACTAAAAGTGCGGATGTGTGGCGACTGTGCAAGACGAGAACCGGCTGCTCTGAAAGCCCTTCCTGCTCGTCACGTACGCTTTCTAGCAGCTCTACGGACACACACGCGTCAGCCTCTTCACTGTCCTACACAGCTAGCACGCTGGCAGTTACCGTCAACTTGGAAGCAGCCGCGCAGAAGGCAGTCGCCCTGCAACCGGCGAACAGCGCACATTCGCGGCTACACGCGAGCTGGCCGCACTCGGAGCTTTCGCGGCTCTTCTCTCGCTCTTTCCCGCAGAGCTCCGGCGATGCACAACTCGAACCGCGAAAGCCGCAATGAGCTTTGTGCAAGCTGCGCAGAAGAAACAAGGCACTAAACCGGCAAATGTCCAGCTAATCTCCAACGTGAAAAGGGTCAGCAAGGAAAGCTCTTGCTAACAGCCCAGAAGCATTGCGACGCTTCTCTGGATGATTTGCCCACCAACACTTCACATCAGCTCAAGCCGGCTGCCCGGAGGAAAAGAGGCTAGGAAAGATCGTAGCAGGCACGGTTGTTGCTGCACGAGAAGTGCCTGCTCCGGAGGCTTCTTGCGAGCAGCGCTAAAAGCACGCGAACATCGCGTTTCTGTGCTTTCCTGAACAGCTTGCGCTGGGACAGTTACAGCCGTGTTTTGCAAGCTGTCCGGGGTTCTGAGGCACTAAAAGTGCGGATGTGTGGCGACTGTGCAAGACGAGAACCGGCTGCTCTGAAAGCCCTTCCTGCTCGTCACGTACGCTTTCTAGCAGCTCTACGGACACACACGCGTCAGCCTCTTCACTGTCCTACACAGCTAGCACGCTGGCAGTTACCGTCAACTTGGAAGCAGCCGCGCAGAAGGCAGTCGCCCTGCAACCGGCGAACAGCGCACATTCGCGGCTACACGCGAGCTGGCCGCACTCGGAGCTTTCGCGGCTCTTCTCTCGCTCTTTCCCGCAGAGCTCCGGCGATGCACAACTCGAACCGCGAAAGCCGCAATGAGCTTTGTGCAAGCTGCGCAGAAGAAACAAGGCACTAAACCGGCAAATGTCCAGCTAATCTCCAACGTGAAAAGGGTCAGCAAGGAAAGCTCTTGCTAACAGCCCAGAAGCATTGCGACGCTTCTCTGGATGATTTGCCCACCAACACTTCACATCAGCTCAAGCCGGCTGCCCGGAGGAAAAGAGGCTAGGAAAGATCGTAGCAGGCACGGTTGTTGCTGCACGAGAAGTGCCTGCTCCGGAGGCTTCTTGCGAGCAGCGCTAAAAGCACGCGAACATCGCGTTTCTGTGCTTTCCTGAACAGCTTGCGCTGGGACAGTTACAGCCGTGTTTTGCAAGCTGTCCGGGGTTCTGAGGCACTAAAAGTGCGGATGTGTGGCGACTGTGCAAGACGAGAACCGGCTGCTCTGAAAGCCCTTCCTGCTCGTCACGTACGCTTTCTAGCAGCTCTACGGACACACACGCGTCAGCCTCTTCACTGTCCTACACAGCTAGCACGCTGGCAGTTACCGTCAACTTGGAAGCAGCCGCGCAGAAGGCAGTCGCCCTGCAACCGGCGAACAGCGCACATTCGCGGCTACACGCGAGCTGGCCGCACTCGGAGCTTTCGCGGCTCTTCTCTCGCTCTTTCTCGCAGAGCTCCGGCGATGCACAACTCGAACCGCGAAAGCCGCAATGAGCTTTGTGCAAGCTGCGCAGAAGAAACAAGGCACTAAACCGGCAAATGTCCAGCTAATCTCCAACGTGAAAAGGGTCAGCAAGGAAAGCTCTTGCTAACAGCCCAGAAGCATTGCGACGCTTCTCTGGATGATTTGCCCACCAACACTTCACATCAGCTCAAGCCGGCTGCCCGGAGGAAAAGAGGCTAGGAAAGATCGTAGCAGGCACGGTTGTTGCTGCACGAGAAGTGCCTGCTCCGGAGGCTTCTTGCGAGCAGCGCTAAAAGCACGCGAACATCGCGTTTCTGTGCTTTCCTGAACAGCTTGCGCTGGGACAGTTACAGCCGTGTTTTGCAAGCTGTCCGGGGTTCTGAGGCACTAAAAGTGCGGATGTGTGGCGACTGTGCAAGACGAGAACCGGCTGCTCTGAAAGCCCTTCCTGCTCGTCACGTACGCTTTCTAGCAGCTCTACGGACACACACGCGTCAGCCTCTTCACTGTCCTACACAGCTAGCACGCTGGCAGTTACCGTCAACTTGGAAGCAGCCGCGCAGAAGGCAGTCGCCCTGCAACCGGCGAACAGCGCATCATCGCGGCTACACGCGAGCTGGCCGCACTCGGAGCTTTCGCGGCTCTTCTCTCGCTCTTTCCCGCAGAGCTCCGGCGATGCACAACTCGAACCGCGAAAGCCGCAATGAGCTTTGTGCAAGCTGCGCAGAAGAAACAAGGCACTAAACCGGCAAATGTCCAGCTAATCTCCAACGTGAAAAGGGTCAGCAAGGAAAGCTCTTGCTAACAGCCCAGAAGCATTGCGACTCTTCTCTGGATGATTTGCCCACCAACACTTCACATCAGCTCAAGCCGGCTGCCCGGAGGAAAAGAGGCTAGGAAAGATCGTAGCAGGCACGGTTGTTGCTGCACGAGAAGTGCCTGCTCCGGAGGCTTCTTGCGAGCAGCGCTAAAAGCACGCGAACATCGCGTTTCTGTGCTTTCCTGAACAGCTTGCGCTGGGACAGTTACAGCCGTGTTTTGCAAGCTGTCCGGGGTTCTGAGGCACTAAAAGTGCGGATGTGTGGCGACTGTGCAAGACGAGAACCGGCTGCTCTGAAAGCCCTTCCTGCTCGTCACGTACGCTTTCTAGCAGCTCTACGGACACACACGCGTCAGCCTCTTCACTGTCCTACACAGCTAGCACGCTGGCAGTTACCGTCAACTTGGAAGCAGCCGCGCAGAAGGCAGTCGCCCTGCAACCGGCGAACAGCGCACATTCGCGGCTACACGCGAGCTGGCCGCACTCGGAGCTTTCGCGGCTCTTCTCTCGCTCTTTCCCGCAGAGCTCCGGCGATGCACAACTCGAACCGCGAAAGCCGCAATGAGCTTTGTGCAAGCTGCGCAGAAGAAACAAGGCACTAAACCGGCAAATGTCCAGCTAATCTCCAACGTGAAAAGGGTCAGCAAGGAAAGCTCTTGCTAACAGCCCAGAAGCATTGCGACTCTTCTCTGGATGATTTGCCCACCAACACTTCACATCAGCTCAAGCCGGCTGCCCGGAGGAAAAGAGGCTAGGAAAGATCGTAGCAGGCACGGTTGTTGCTGCACGAGAAGTGCCTGCTCCGGAGGCTTCTTGCGAGCAGCGCTAAAAGCACGCGAACATCGCGTTTCTGTGCTTTCCTGAACAGCTTGCGCTGGGACAGTTACAGCCGTGTTTTGCAAGCTGTCCGGGGTTCTGAGGCACTAAAAGTGCGGATGTGTGGCGACTGTGCAAGACGAGAACCGGCTGCTCTGAAAGCCCTTCCTGCTCGTCACGTACGCTTTCTAGCAGCTCTACGGACACACACGCGTCAGCCTCTTCACTGTCCTACACAGCTAGCACGCTGGCAGTTACCGTCAACTTGGAAGCAGCCGCGCAGAAGGCAGTCGCCCTGCAACCGGCGAACAGCGCACATTCGCGGCTACACGCGAGCTGGCCGCACTCGGAGCTTTCGCGGCTCTTCTCTCGCTCTTTCCCGCAGAGCTCCGGCGATGCACAACTCGAACCGCGAAAGCCGCAATGAGCTTTGTGCAAGCTGCGCAGAAGAAACAAGGCACTAAACCGGCAAATGTCCAGCTAATCTCCAACGTGAAAAGGGTCAGCAAGGAAAGCTCTTGCTAACAGCCCAGAAGCATTGCGACTCTTCTCTGGATGATTTGCCCACCAACACTTCACATCAGCTCAAGCCGGCTGCCCGGAGGAAAAGAGGCTAGGAAAGATCGTAGCAGGCACGGTTGTTGCTGCACGAGAAGTGCCTGCTCCGGAGGCTTCTTGCGAGCAGCGCTAAAAGCACGCGAACATCGCGTTTCTGTGCTTTCCTGAACAGCTTGCGCTGGGACAGTTACAGCCGTGTTTTGCAAGCTGTCCGGGGTTCTGAGGCACTAAAAGTGCGGATGTGTGGCGACTGTGCAAGACGAGAACCGGCTGCTCTGAAAGCCCTTCCTGCTCGTCACGTACGCTTTCTAGCAGCTCTACGGACACACACGCGTCAGCCTCTTCACTGTCCTACACAGCTAGCACGCTGGCAGTTACCGTCAACTTGGAAGCAGCCGCGCAGAAGGCAGTCGCCCTGCAACCGGCGAACAGCGCACATTCGCGGCTACACGCCAGCTGGCCGCACTCGGAGCTTTCGCGGCTCTTCTCTCGCTCTTTCCCGCAGAGCTCCGGCGATGCACAACTCGAACCGCGAAAGCCGCAATGAGCTTTGTGCAAGCTGCGCAGAAGAAACAAGGCACTAAACCGGCAAATGTCCAGCTAATCTCCAACGTGAAAAGGGTCAGCAAGGAAAGCTCTTGCTAACAGCCCAGAAGCATTGCGACGCTTCTCTGGATGATTTGCCCACCAACACTTCACATCAGCTCAAGCCGGCTGCCCGGAGGAAAAGAGGCTAGGAAAGATCGTAGCAGGCACGGTTGTTGCTGCACGAGAAGTGCCTGCTCCGGAGGCTTCTTGCGAGCAGCGCTAAAAGCACGCGAACATCGCGTTTCTGTGCTTTCCTGAACAGCTTGCGCTGGGACAGTTACAGCCGTGTTTTGCAAGCTGTCCGGGGTTCTGAGGCACTAAAAGTGCGGATGTGTGGCGACTGTGCAAGACGAGAACCGGCTGCTCTGAAAGCCCTTCCTGCTCGTCACGTACGCTTTCTAGCAGCTCTACGGACACACACGCGTCAGCCTCTTCACTGTCCTACACAGCTAGCACGCTGGCAGTTACCGTCAACTTGGAAGCAGCCGCGCAGAAGGCAGTCGCCCTGCAACCGGCGAACAGCGCACATTCGCGGCTACACGCCAGCTGGCCGCACTCGGAGCTTTCGCGGCTCTTCTCTCGCTCTTTCTCGCAGAGCTCCGGCGATGCACAACTCGAACCGCGAAAGCCGCAATGAGCTTTGTGCAAGCTGCGCAGAAGAAACAAGGCACTAAACCGGCAAATGTCCAGCTAATCTCCAACGTGAAAAGGGTCAGCAAGGAAAGCTCTTGCTAACAGCCCAGAAGCATTGCGACTCTTCTCTGGATGATTTGCCCACCAACACTTCACATCAGCTCAAGCCGGCTGCCCGGAGGAAAAGAGGCTAGGAAAGATCGTAGCAGGCACGGTTGTTGCTGCACGAGAAGTGCCTGCTCCGGAGGCTTCTTGCGAGCAGCGCTAAAAGCACGCGAACATCGCGTTTCTGTGCTTTCCTGAACAGCTTGCGCTGGGACAGTTACAGCCGTGTTTTGCAAGCTGTCCGGGGTTCTGAGGCACTAAAAGTGCGGATGTGTGGCGACTGTGCAAGACGAGAACCGGCTGCTCTGAAAGCCCTTCCTGCTCGTCACGTACGCTTTCTAGCAGCTCTACGGACACACACGCGTCAGCCTCTTCACTGTCCTACACAGCTAGCACGCTGGCAGTTACCGTCAACTTGGAAGCAGCCGCGCAGAAGGCAGTCGCCCTGCAACCGGCGAACAGCGCACATTCGCGGCTACACGCGAGCTGGCCGCACTCGGAGCTTTCGCGGCTCTTCTCTCGCTCTTTCCCGCAGAGCTCCGGCGATGCACAACTCGAACCGCGAAAGCCGCAATGAGCTTTGTGCAAGCTGCGCAGAAGAAACAAGGCACTAAACCGGCAAATGTCCAGCTAATCTCCAACGTGAAAAGGGTCAGCAAGGAAAGCTCTTGCTAACAGCCCAGAAGCATTGCGACGCTTCTCTGGATGATTTGCCCACCAACACTTCACATCAGCTCAAGCCGGCTGCCCGGAGGAAAAGAGGCTAGGAAAGATCGTAGCAGGCACGGTTGTTGCTGCACGAGAAGTGCCTGCTCCGGAGGCTTCTTGCGAGCAGCGCTAAAAGCACGCGAACATCGCGTTTCTGTGCTTTCCTGAACAGCTTGCGCTGGGACAGTTACAGCCGTGTTTTGCAAGCTGTCCGGGGTTCTGAGGCACTAAAAGTGCGGATGTGTGGCGACTGTGCAAGACGAGAACCGGCTGCTCTGAAAGCCCTTCCTGCTCGTCACGTACGCTTTCTAGCAGCTCTACGGACACACACGCGTCAGCCTCTTCACTGTCCTACACAGCTAGCACGCTGGCAGTTACCGTCAACTTGGAAGCAGCCGCGCAGAAGGCAGTCGCCCTGCAACCGGCGAACAGCGCACATTCGCGGCTACACGCGAGCTGGCCGCACTCGGAGCTTTCGCGGCTCTTCTCTCGCTCTTTCCCGCAGAGCTCCGGCGATGCACAACTCGAACCGCGAAAGCCGCAATGAGCTTTGTGCAAGCTGCGCAGAAGAAACAAGGCACTAAACCGGCAAATGTCCAGCTAATCTCCAACGTGAAAAGGGTCAGCAAGGAAAGCTCTTGCTAACAGCCCAGAAGCATTGCGACGCTTCTCTGGATGATTTGCCCACCAACACTTCACATCAGCTCAAGCCGGCTGCCCGGAGGAAAAGAGGCTAGGAAAGATCGTAGCAGGCACGGTTGTTGCTGCACGAGAAGTGCCTGCTCCGGAGGCTTCTTGCGAGCAGCGCTAAAAGCACGCGAACATCGCGTTTCTGTGCTTTCCTGAACAGCTTGCGCTGGGACAGTTACAGCCGTGTTTTGCAAGCTGTCCGGGGTTCTGAGGCACTAAAAGTGCGGATGTGTGGCGACTGTGCAAGACGAGAACCGGCTGCTCTGAAAGCCCTTCCTGCTCGTCACGTACGCTTTCTAGCAGCTCTACGGACACACACGCGTCAGCCTCTTCACTGTCCTACACAGCTAGCACGCTGGCAGTTACCGTCAACTTGGAAGCAGCCGCGCAGAAGGCAGTCGCCCTGCAACCGGCGAACAGCGCACATTCGCGGCTACACGCGAGCTGGCCGCACTCGGAGCTTTCGCGGCTCTTCTCTCGCTCTTTCCCGCAGAGCTCCGGCGATGCACAACTCGAACCGCGAAAGCCGCAATGAGCTTTGTGCAAGCTGCGCAGAAGAAACAAGGCACTAAACCGGCAAATGTCCAGCTAATCTCCAACGTGAAAAGGGTCAGCAAGGAAAGCTCTTGCTAACAGCCCAGAAGCATTGCGACGCTTCTCTGGATGATTTGCCCACCAACACTTCACATCAGCTCAAGCCGGCTGCCCGGAGGAAAAGAGGCTAGGAAAGATCGTAGCAGGCACGGTTGTTGCTGCACGAGAAGTGCCTGCTCCGGAGGCTTCTTGCGAGCAGCGCTAAAAGCACGCGAACATCGCGTTTCTGTGCTTTCCTGAACAGCTTGCGCTGGGACAGTTACAGCCGTGTTTTGCAAGCTGTCCGGGGTTCTGAGGCACTAAAAGTGCGGATGTGTGGCGACTGTGCAAGACGAGAACCGGCTGCTCTGAAAGCCCTTCCTGCTCGTCACGTACGCTTTCTAGCAGCTCTACGGACACACACGCGTCAGCCTCTTCACTGTCCTACACAGCTAGCACGCTGGCAGTTACCGTCAACTTGGAAGCAGCCGCGCAGAAGGCAGTCGCCCTGCAACCGGCGAACAGCGCACATTCGCGGCTACACGCGAGCTGGCCGCACTCGGAGCTTTCGCGGCTCTTCTCTCGCTCTTTCTCGCAGAGCTCCGGCGATGCACAACTCGAACCGCGAAAGCCGCAATGAGCTTTGTGCAAGCTGCGCAGAAGAAACAAGGCACTAAACCGGCAAATGTCCAGCTAATCTCCAACGTGAAAAGGGTCAGCAAGGAAAGCTCTTGCTAACAGCCCAGAAGCATTGCGACTCTTCTCTGGATGATTTGCCCACCAACACTTCACATCAGCTCAAGCCGGCTGCCCGGAGGAAAAGAGGCTAGGAAAGATCGTAGCAGGCACGGTTGTTGCTGCACGAGAAGTGCCTGCTCCGGAGGCTTCTTGCGAGCAGCGCTAAAAGCACGCGAACATCGCGTTTCTGTGCTTTCCTGAACAGCTTGCGCTGGGACAGTTACAGCCGTGTTTTGCAAGCTGTCCGGGGTTCTGAGGCACTAAAAGTGCGGATGTGTGGCGACTGTGCAAGACGAGAACCGGCTGCTCTGAAAGCCCTTCCTGCTCGTCACGTACGCTTTCTAGCAGCTCTACGGACACACACGCGTCAGCCTCTTCACTGTCCTACACAGCTAGCACGCTGGCAGTTACCGTCAACTTGGAAGCAGCCGCGCAGAAGGCAGTCGCCCTGCAACCGGCGAACAGCGCACATTCGCGGCTACACGCGAGCTGGCCGCACTCGGAGCTTTCGCGGCTCTTCTCTCGCTCTTTCTCGCAGAGCTCCGGCGATGCACAACTCGAACCGCGAAAGCCGCAATGAGCTTTGTGCAAGCTGCGCAGAAGAAACAAGGCACTAAACCGGCAAATGTCCAGCTAATCTCCAACGTGAAAAGGGTCAGCAAGGAAAGCTCTTGCTAACAGCCCAGAAGCATTGCGACGCTTCTCTGGATGATTTGCCCACCAACACTTCACATCAGCTCAAGCCGGCTGCCCGGAGGAAAAGAGGCTAGGAAAGATCGTAGCAGGCACGGTTGTTGCTGCACGAGAAGTGCCTGCTCCGGAGGCTTCTTGCGAGCAGCGCTAAAAGCACGCGAACATCGCGTTTCTGTGCTTTCCTGAACAGCTTGCGCTGGGACAGTTACAGCCGTGTTTTGCAAGCTGTCCGGGGTTCTGAGGCACTAAAAGTGCGGATGTGTGGCGACTGTGCAAGACGAGAACCGGCTGCTCTGAAAGCCCTTCCTGCTCGTCACGTACGCTTTCTAGCAGCTCTACGGACACACACGCGTCAGCCTCTTCACTGTCCTACACAGCTAGCACGCTGGCAGTTACCGTCAACTTGGAAGCAGCCGCGCAGAAGGCAGTCGCCCTGCAACCGGCGAACAGCGCATCATCGCGGCTACACGCGAGCTGGCCGCACTCGGAGCTTTCGCGGCTCTTCTCTCGCTCTTTCCCGCAGAGCTCCGGCGATGCACAACTCGAACCGCGAAAGCCGCAATGAGCTTTGTGCAAGCTGCGCAGAAGAAACAAGGCACTAAACCGGCAAATGTCCAGCTAATCTCCAACGTGAAAAGGGTCAGCAAGGAAAGCTCTTGCTAACAGCCCAGAAGCATTGCGACTCTTCTCTGGATGATTTGCCCACCAACACTTCACATCAGCTCAAGCCGGCTGCCCGGAGGAAAAGAGGCTAGGAAAGATCGTAGCAGGCACGGTTGTTGCTGCACGAGAAGTGCCTGCTCCGGAGGCTTCTTGCGAGCAGCGCTAAAAGCACGCGAACATCGCGTTTCTGTGCTTTCCTGAACAGCTTGCGCTGGGACAGTTACAGCCGTGTTTTGCAAGCTGTCCGGGGTTCTGAGGCACTAAAAGTGCGGATGTGTGGCGACTGTGCAAGACGAGAACCGGCTGCTCTGAAAGCCCTTCCTGCTCGTCACGTACGCTTTCTAGCAGCTCTACGGACACACACGCGTCAGCCTCTTCACTGTCCTACACAGCTAGCACGCTGGCAGTTACCGTCAACTTGGAAGCAGCCGCGCAGAAGGCAGTCGCCCTGCAACCGGCGAACAGCGCACATTCGCGGCTACACGCGAGCTGGCCGCACTCGGAGCTTTCGCGGCTCTTCTCTCGCTCTTTCCCGCAGAGCTCCGGCGATGCACAACTCGAACCGCGAAAGCCGCAATGAGCTTTGTGCAAGCTGCGCAGAAGAAACAAGGCACTAAACCGGCAAATGTCCAGCTAATCTCCAACGTGAAAAGGGTCAGCAAGGAAAGCTCTTGCTAACAGCCCAGAAGCATTGCGACTCTTCTCTGGATGATTTGCCCACCAACACTTCACATCAGCTCAAGCCGGCTGCCCGGAGGAAAAGAGGCTAGGAAAGATCGTAGCAGGCACGGTTGTTGCTGCACGAGAAGTGCCTGCTCCGGAGGCTTCTTGCGAGCAGCGCTAAAAGCACGCGAACATCGCGTTTCTGTGCTTTCCTGAACAGCTTGCGCTGGGACAGTTACAGCCGTGTTTTGCAAGCTGTCCGGGGTTCTGAGGCACTAAAAGTGCGGATGTGTGGCGACTGTGCAAGACGAGAACCGGCTGCTCTGAAAGCCCTTCCTGCTCGTCACGTACGCTTTCTAGCAGCTCTACGGACACACACGCGTCAGCCTCTTCACTGTCCTACACAGCTAGCACGCTGGCAGTTACCGTCAACTTGGAAGCAGCCGCGCAGAAGGCAGTCGCCCTGCAACCGGCGAACAGCGCACATTCGCGGCTACACGCGAGCTGGCCGCACTCGGAGCTTTCGCGGCTCTTCTCTCGCTCTTTCCCGCAGAGCTCCGGCGATGCACAACTCGAACCGCGAAAGCCGCAATGAGCTTTGTGCAAGCTGCGCAGAAGAAACAAGGCACTAAACCGGCAAATGTCCAGCTAATCTCCAACGTGAAAAGGGTCAGCAAGGAAAGCTCTTGCTAACAGCCCAGAAGCATTGCGACTCTTCTCTGGATGATTTGCCCACCAACACTTCACATCAGCTCAAGCCGGCTGCCCGGAGGAAAAGAGGCTAGGAAAGATCGTAGCAGGCACGGTTGTTGCTGCACGAGAAGTGCCTGCTCCGGAGGCTTCTTGCGAGCAGCGCTAAAAGCACGCGAACATCGCGTTTCTGTGCTTTCCTGAACAGCTTGCGCTGGGACAGTTACAGCCGTGTTTTGCAAGCTGTCCGGGGTTCTGAGGCACTAAAAGTGCGGATGTGTGGCGACTGTGCAAGACGAGAACCGGCTGCTCTGAAAGCCCTTCCTGCTCGTCACGTACGCTTTCTAGCAGCTCTACGGACACACACGCGTCAGCCTCTTCACTGTCCTACACAGCTAGCACGCTGGCAGTTACCGTCAACTTGGAAGCAGCCGCGCAGAAGGCAGTCGCCCTGCAACCGGCGAACAGCGCACATTCGCGGCTACACGCCAGCTGGCCGCACTCGGAGCTTTCGCGGCTCTTCTCTCGCTCTTTCCCGCAGAGCTCCGGCGATGCACAACTCGAACCGCGAAAGCCGCAATGAGATTTGTGCAAGCTGCGCAGAAGAAACAAGGCACTAAACCGGCAAATGTCCAGCTAATCTCCAACGTGAAAAGGGTCAGCAAGGAAAGCTCTTGCTAACAGCCCAGAAGCATTGCGACGCTTCTCTGGATGATTTGCCCACCAACACTTCACATCAGCTCAAGCCGGCTGCCCGGAGGAAAAGAGGCTAGGAAAGATCGTAGCAGGCACGGTTGTTGCTGCACGAGAAGTGCCTGCTCCGGAGGCTTCTTGCGAGCAGCGCTAAAAGCACGCGAACATCGCGTTTCTGTGCTTTCCTGAACAGCTTGCGCTGGGACAGTTACAGCCGTGTTTTGCAAGCTGTCCGGGGTTCTGAGGCACTAAAAGTGCGGATGTGTGGCGACTGTGCAAGACGAGAACCGGCTGCTCTGAAAGCCCTTCCTGCTCGTCACGTACGCTTTCTAGCAGCTCTACGGACACACACGCGTCAGCCTCTTCACTGTCCTACACAGCTAGCACGCTGGCAGTTACCGTCAACTTGGAAGCAGCCGCGCAGAAGGCAGTCGCCCTGCAACCGGCGAACAGCGCACATTCGCGGCTACACGCCAGCTGGCCGCACTCGGAGCTTTCGCGGCTCTTCTCTCGCTCTTTCTCGCAGAGCTCCGGCGATGCACAACTCGAACCGCGAAAGCCGCAATGAGCTTTGTGCAAGCTGCGCAGAAGAAACAAGGCACTAAACCGGCAAATGTCCAGCTAATCTCCAACGTGAAAAGGGTCAGCAAGGAAAGCTCTTGCTAACAGCCCAGAAGCATTGCGACTCTTCTCTGGATGATTTGCCCACCAACACTTCACATCAGCTCAAGCCGGCTGCCCGGAGGAAAAGAGGCTAGGAAAGATCGTAGCAGGCACGGTTGTTGCTGCACGAGAAGTGCCTGCTCCGGAGGCTTCTTGCGAGCAGCGCTAAAAGCACGCGAACATCGCGTTTCTGTGCTTTCCTGAACAGCTTGCGCTGGGACAGTTACAGCCGTGTTTTGCAAGCTGTCCGGGGTTCTGAGGCACTAAAAGTGCGGATGTGTGGCGACTGTGCAAGACGAGAACCGGCTGCTCTGAAAGCCCTTCCTGCTCGTCACGTACGCTTTCTAGCAGCTCTACGGACACACACGCGTCAGCCTCTTCACTGTCCTACACAGCTAGCACGCTGGCAGTTACCGTCAACTTGGAAGCAGCCGCGCAGAAGGCAGTCGCCCTGCAACCGGCGAACAGCGCACATTCGCGGCTACACGCGAGCTGGCCGCACTCGGAGCTTTCGCGGCTCTTCTCTCGCTCTTTCCCGCAGAGCTCCGGCGATGCACAACTCGAACCGCGAAAGCCGCAATGAGCTTTGTGCAAGCTGCGCAGAAGAAACAAGGCACTAAACCGGCAAATGTCCAGCTAATCTCCAACGTGAAAAGGGTCAGCAAGGAAAGCTCTTGCTAACAGCCCAGAAGCATTGCGACGCTTCTCTGGATGATTTGCCCACCAACACTTCACATCAGCTCAAGCCGGCTGCCCGGAGGAAAAGAGGCTAGGAAAGATCGTAGCAGGCACGGTTGTTGCTGCACGAGAAGTGCCTGCTCCGGAGGCTTCTTGCGAGCAGCGCTAAAAGCACGCGAACATCGCGTTTCTGTGCTTTCCTGAACAGCTTGCGCTGGGACAGTTACAGCCGTGTTTTGCAAGCTGTCCGGGGTTCTGAGGCACTAAAAGTGCGGATGTGTGGCGACTGTGCAAGACGAGAACCGGCTGCTCTGAAAGCCCTTCCTGCTCGTCACGTACGCTTTCTAGCAGCTCTACGGACACACACGCGTCAGCCTCTTCACTGTCCTACACAGCTAGCACGCTGGCAGTTACCGTCAACTTGGAAGCAGCCGCGCAGAAGGCAGTCGCCCTGCAACCGGCGAACAGCGCACATTCGCGGCTACACGCGAGCTGGCCGCACTCGGAGCTTTCGCGGCTCTTCTCTCGCTCTTTCTCGCAGAGCTCCGGCGATGCACAACTCGAACCGCGAAAGCCGCAATGAGCTTTGTGCAAGCTGCGCAGAAGAAACAAGGCACTAAACCGGCAAATGTCCAGCTAATCTCCAACGTGAAAAGGGTCAGCAAGGAAAGCTCTTGCTAACAGCCCAGAAGCATTGCGACTCTTCTCTGGATGATTTGCCCACCAACACTTCACATCAGCTCAAGCCGGCTGCCCGGAGGAAAAGAGGCTAGGAAAGATCGTAGCAGGCACGGTTGTTGCTGCACGAGAAGTGCCTGCTCCGGAGGCTTCTTGCGAGCAGCGCTAAAAGCACGCGAACATCGCGTTTCTGTGCTTTCCTGAACAGCTTGCGCTGGGACAGTTACAGCCGTGTTTTGCAAGCTGTCCGGGGTTCTGAGGCACTAAAAGTGCGGATGTGTGGCGACTGTGCAAGACGAGAACCGGCTGCTCTGAAAGCCCTTCCTGCTCGTCACGTACGCTTTCTAGCAGCTCTACGGACACACACGCGTCAGCCTCTTCACTGTCCTACACAGCTAGCACGCTGGCAGTTACCGTCAACTTGGAAGCAGCCGCGCAGAAGGCAGTCGCCCTGCAACCGGCGAACAGCGCACATTCGCGGCTACACGCGAGCTGGCCGCACTCGGAGCTTTCGCGGCTCTTCTCTCGCTCTTTCCCGCAGAGCTCCGGCGATGCACAACTCGAACCGCGAAAGCCGCAATGAGCTTTGTGCAAGCTGCGCAGAAGAAACAAGGCACTAAACCGGCAAATGTCCAGCTAATCTCCAACGTGAAAAGGGTCAGCAAGGAAAGCTCTTGCTAACAGCCCAGAAGCATTGCGACGCTTCTCTGGATGATTTGCCCACCAACACTTCACATCAGCTCAAGCCGGCTGCCCGGAGGAAAAGAGGCTAGGAAAGATCGTAGCAGGCACGGTTGTTGCTGCACGAGAAGTGCCTGCTCCGGAGGCTTCTTGCGAGCAGCGCTAAAAGCACGCGAACATCGCGTTTCTGTGCTTTCCTGAACAGCTTGCGCTGGGACAGTTACAGCCGTGTTTTGCAAGCTGTCCGGGGTTCTGAGGCACTAAAAGTGCGGATGTGTGGCGACTGTGCAAGACGAGAACCGGCTGCTCTGAAAGCCCTTCCTGCTCGTCACGTACGCTTTCTAGCAGCTCTACGGACACACACGCGTCAGCCTCTTCACTGTCCTACACAGCTAGCACGCTGGCAGTTACCGTCAACTTGGAAGCAGCCGCGCAGAAGGCAGTCGCCCTGCAACCGGCGAACAGCGCACATTCGCGGCTACACGCGAGCTGGCCGCACTCGGAGCTTTCGCGGCTCTTCTCTCGCTCTTTCCCGCAGAGCTCCGGCGATGCACAACTCGAACCGCGAAAGCCGCAATGAGCTTTGTGCAAGCTGCGCAGAAGAAACAAGGCACTAAACCGGCAAATGTCCAGCTAATCTCCAACGTGAAAAGGGTCAGCAAGGAAAGCTCTTGCTAACAGCCCAGAAGCATTGCGACGCTTCTCTGGATGATTTGCCCACCAACACTTCACATCAGCTCAAGCCGGCTGCCCGGAGGAAAAGAGGCTAGGAAAGATCGTAGCAGGCACGGTTGTTGCTGCACGAGAAGTGCCTGCTCCGGAGGCTTCTTGCGAGCAGCGCTAAAAGCACGCGAACATCGCGTTTCTGTGCTTTCCTGAACAGCTTGCGCTGGGACAGTTACAGCCGTGTTTTGCAAGCTGTCCGGGGTTCTGAGGCACTAAAAGTGCGGATGTGTGGCGACTGTGCAAGACGAGAACCGGCTGCTCTGAAAGCCCTTCCTGCTCGTCACGTACGCTTTCTAGCAGCTCTACGGACACACACGCGTCAGCCTCTTCACTGTCCTACACAGCTAGCACGCTGGCAGTTACCGTCAACTTGGAAGCAGCCGCGCAGAAGGCAGTCGCCCTGCAACCGGCGAACAGCGCACATTCGCGGCTACACGCGAGCTGGCCGCACTCGGAGCTTTCGCGGCTCTTCTCTCGCTCTTTCTCGCAGAGCTCCGGCGATGCACAACTCGAACCGCGAAAGCCGCAATGAGCTTTGTGCAAGCTGCGCAGAAGAAACAAGGCACTAAACCGGCAAATGTCCAGCTAATCTCCAACGTGAAAAGGGTCAGCAAGGAAAGCTCTTGCTAACAGCCCAGAAGCATTGCGACTCTTCTCTGGATGATTTGCCCACCAACACTTCACATCAGCTCAAGCCGGCTGCCCGGAGGAAAAGAGGCTAGGAAAGATCGTAGCAGGCACGGTTGTTGCTGCACGAGAAGTGCCTGCTCCGGAGGCTTCTTGCGAGCAGCGCTAAAAGCACGCGAACATCGCGTTTCTGTGCTTTCCTGAACAGCTTGCGCTGGGACAGTTACAGCCGTGTTTTGCAAGCTGTCCGGGGTTCTGAGGCACTAAAAGTGCGGATGTGTGGCGACTGTGCAAGACGAGAACCGGCTGCTCTGAAAGCCCTTCCTGCTCGTCACGTACGCTTTCTAGCAGCTCTACGGACACACACGCGTCAGCCTCTTCACTGTCCTACACAGCTAGCACGCTGGCAGTTACCGTCAACTTGGAAGCAGCCGCGCAGAAGGCAGTCGCCCTGCAACCGGCGAACAGCGCACATTCGCGGCTACACGCGAGCTGGCCGCACTCGGAGCTTTCGCGGCTCTTCTCTCGCTCTTTCCCGCAGAGCTCCGGCGATGCACAACTCGAACCGCGAAAGCCGCAATGAGCTTTGTGCAAGCTGCGCAGAAGAAACAAGGCACTAAACCGGCAAATGTCCAGCTAATCTCCCACGTGAAAAGGGTCAGCAAGGAAAGCTCTTGCTAACAGCCCAGAAGCATTGCGACTCTTCTCTGGATGATTTGCCCACCAACACTTCACATCAGCTCAAGCCGGCTGCCCGGAGGAAAAGAGGCTAGGAAAGATCGTAGCAGGCACGGTTGTTGCTGCACGAGAAGTGCCTGCTCCGGAGGCTTCTTGCGAGCAGCGCTAAAAGCACGCGAACATCGCGTTTCTGTGCTTTCCTGAACAGCTTGCGCTGGGACAGTTACAGCCGTGTTTTGCAAGCTGTCCGGGGTTCTGAGGCACTAAAAGTGCGGATGTGTGGCGACTGTGCAAGACGAGAACCGGCTGCTCTGAAAGCCCTTCCTGCTCGTCACGTACGCTTTCTAGCAGCTCTACGGACACACACGCGTCAGCCTCTTCACTGTCCTACACAGCTAGCACGCTGGCAGTTACCGTCAACTTGGAAGCAGCCGCGCAGAAGGCAGTCGCCCTGCAACCGGCGAACAGCGCACATTCGCGGCTACACGCGAGCTGGCCGCACTCGGAGCTTTCGCGGCTCTTCTCTCGCTCTTTCCCGCAGAGCTCCGGCGATGCACAACTCGAACCGCGAAAGCCGCAATGAGCTTTGTGCAAGCTGCGCAGAAGAAACAAGGCACTAAACCGGCAAATGTCCAGCTAATCTCCAACGTGAAAAGGGTCAGCAAGGAAAGCTCTTGCTAACAGCCCAGAAGCATTGCGACGCTTCTCTGGATGATTTGCCCACCAACACTTCACATCAGCTCAAGCCGGCTGCCCGGAGGAAAAGAGGCTAGGAAAGATCGTAGCAGGCACGGTTGTTGCTGCACGAGAAGTGCCTGCTCCGGAGGCTTCTTGCGAGCAGCGCTAAAAGCACGCGAACATCGCGTTTCTGTGCTTTCCTGAACAGCTTGCGCTGGGACAGTTACAGCCGTGTTTTGCAAGCTGTCCGGGGTTCTGAGGCACTAAAAGTGCGGATGTGTGGCGACTGTGCAAGACGAGAACCGGCTGCTCTGAAAGCCCTTCCTGCTCGTCACGTACGCTTTCTAGCAGCTCTACGGACACACACGCGTCAGCCTCTTCACTGTCCTACACAGCTAGCACGCTGGCAGTTACCGTCAACTTGGAAGCAGCCGCGCAGAAGGCAGTCGCCCTGCAACCGGCGAACAGCGCACATTCGCGGCTACACGCGAGCTGGCCGCACTCGGAGCTTTCGCGGCTCTTCTCTCGCTCTTTCCCGCAGAGCTCCGGCGATGCACAACTCGAACCGCGAAAGCCGCAATGAGCTTTGTGCAAGCTGCGCAGAAGAAACAAGGCACTAAACCGGCAAATGTCCAGCTAATCTCCAACGTGAAAAGGGTCAGCAAGGAAAGCTCTTGCTAACAGCCCAGAAGCATTGCGACGCTTCTCTGGATGATTTGCCCACCAACACTTCACATCAGCTCAAGCCGGCTGCCCGGAGGAAAAGAGGCTAGGAAAGATCGTAGCAGGCACGGTTGTTGCTGCACGAGAAGTGCCTGCTCCGGAGGCTTCTTGCGAGCAGCGCTAAAAGCACGCGAACATCGCGTTTCTGTGCTTTCCTGAACAGCTTGCGCTGGGACAGTTACAGCCGTGTTTTGCAAGCTGTCCGGGGTTCTGAGGCACTAAAAGTGCGGATGTGTGGCGACTGTGCAAGACGAGAACCGGCTGCTCTGAAAGCCCTTCCTGCTCGTCACGTACGCTTTCTAGCAGCTCTACGGACACACACGCGTCAGCCTCTTCACTGTCCTACACAGCTAGCACGCTGGCAGTTACCGTCAACTTGGAAGCAGCCGCGCAGAAGGCAGTCGCCCTGCAACCGGCGAACAGCGCACATTCGCGGCTACACGCGAGCTGGCCGCACTCGGAGCTTTCGCGGCTCTTCTCTCGCTCTTTCCCGCAGAGCTCCGGCGATGCACAACTCGAACCGCGAAAGCCGCAATGAGCTTTGTGCAAGCTGCGCAGAAGAAACAAGGCACTAAACCGGCAAATGTCCAGCTAATCTCCAACGTGAAAAGGGTCAGCAAGGAAAGCTCTTGCTAACAGCCCAGAAGCATTGCGACTCTTCTCTGGATGATTTGCCCACCAACACTTCACATCAGCTCAAGCCGGCTGCCCGGAGGAAAAGAGGCTAGGAAAGATCGTAGCAGGCACGGTTGTTGCTGCACGAGAAGTGCCTGCTCCGGAGGCTTCTTGCGAGCAGCGCTAAAAGCACGCGAACATCGCGTTTCTGTGCTTTCCTGAACAGCTTGCGCTGGGACAGTTACAGCCGTGTTTTGCAAGCTGTCCGGGGTTCTGAGGCACTAAAAGTGCGGATGTGTGGCGACTGTGCAAGACGAGAACCGGCTGCTCTGAAAGCCCTTCCTGCTCGTCACGTACGCTTTCTAGCAGCTCTACGGACACACACGCGTCAGCCTCTTCACTGTCCTACACAGCTAGCACGCTGGCAGTTACCGTCAACTTGGAAGCAGCCGCGCAGAAGGCAGTCGCCCTGCAACCGGCGAACAGCGCACATTCGCGGCTACACGCGAGCTGGCCGCACTCGGAGCTTTCGCGGCTCTTCTCTCGCTCTTTCCCGCAGAGCTCCGGCGATGCACAACTCGAACCGCGAAAGCCGCAATGAGCTTTGTGCAAGCTGCGCAGAAGAAACAAGGCACTAAACCGGCAAATGTCCAGCTAATCTCCAACGTGAAAAGGGTCAGCAAGGAAAGCTCTTGCTAACAGCCCAGAAGCATTGCGACTCTTCTCTGGATGATTTGCCCACCAACACTTCACATCAGCTCAAGCCGGCTGCCCGGAGGAAAAGAGGCTAGGAAAGATCGTAGCAGGCACGGTTGTTGCTGCACGAGAAGTGCCTGCTCCGGAGGCTTCTTGCGAGCAGCGCTAAAAGCACGCGAACATCGCGTTTCTGTGCTTTCCTGAACAGCTTGCGCTGGGACAGTTACAGCCGTGTTTTGCAAGCTGCCCGGGGTTCTGAGGCACTAAAAGTGCGGATGTGTGGCGACTGTGCAAGACGAGAACCGGCTGCTCTGAAAGCCCTTCCTGCTCGTCACGTACGCTTTCTAGCAGCTCTACGGACACACACGCGTCAGCCTCTTCACTGTCCTACACAGCTAGCACGCTGGCAGTTACCGTCAACTTGGAAGCAGCCGCGCAGAAGGCAGTCGCCCTGCAACCGGCGAACAGCGCACATTCGCGGCTACACGCGAGCTGGCCGCACTCGGAGCTTTCGCGGCTCTTCTCTCGCTCTTTCCCGCAGAGCTCCGGCGATGCACAACTCGAACCGCGAAAGCCGCAATGAGCTTTGTGCAAGCTGCGCAGAAGAAACAAGGCACTAAACCGGCAAATGTCCAGCTAATCTCCAACGTGAAAAGGGTCAGCAAGGAAAGCTCTTGCTAACAGCCCAGAAGCATTGCGACGCTTCTCTGGATGATTTGCCCACCAACACTTCACATCAGCTCAAGCCGGCTGCCCGGAGGAAAAGAGGCTAGGAAAGATCGTAGCAGGCACGGTTGTTGCTGCACGAGAAGTGCCTGCTCCGGAGGCTTCTTGCGAGCAGCGCTAAAAGCACGCGAACATCGCGTTTCTGTGCTTTCCTGAACAGCTTGCGCTGGGACAGTTACAGCCGTGTTTTGCAAGCTGTCCGGGGTTCTGAGGCACTAAAAGTGCGGATGTGTGGCGACTGTGCAAGACGAGAACCGGCTGCTCTGAAAGCCCTTCCTGCTCGTCACGTACGCTTTCTAGCAGCTCTACGGACACACACGCGTCAGCCTCTTCACTGTCCTACACAGCTAGCACGCTGGCAGTTACCGTCAACTTGGAAGCAGCCGCGCAGAAGGCAGTCGCCCTGCAACCGGCGAACAGCGCACATTCGCGGCTACACGCGAGCTGGCCGCACTCGGAGCTTTCGCGGCTCTTCTCTCGCTCTTTCCCGCAGAGCTCCGGCGATGCACAACTCGAACCGCGAAAGCCGCAATGAGCTTTGTGCAAGCTGCGCAGAAGAAACAAGGCACTAAACCGGCAAATGTCCAGCTAATCTCCAACGTGAAAAGGGTCAGCAAGGAAAGCTCTTGCTAACAGCCCAGAAGCATTGCGACTCTTCTCTGGATGATTTGCCCACCAACACTTCACATCAGCTCAAGCCGGCTGCCCGGAGGAAAAGAGGCTAGGAAAGATCGTAGCAGGCACGGTTGTTGCTGCACGAGAAGTGCCTGCTCCGGAGGCTTCTTGCGAGCAGCGCTAAAAGCACGCGAACATCGCGTTTCTGTGCTTTCCTGAACAGCTTGCGCTGGGACAGTTACAGCCGTGTTTTGCAAGCTGTCCGGGGTTCTGAGGCACTAAAAGTGCGGATGTGTGGCGACTGTGCAAGACGAGAACCGGCTGCTCTGAAAGCCCTTCCTGCTCGTCACGTACGCTTTCTAGCAGCTCTACGGACACACACGCGTCAGCCTCTTCACTGTCCTACACAGCTAGCACGCTGGCAGTTACCGTCAACTTGGAAGCAGCCGCGCAGAAGGCAGTCGCCCTGCAACCGGCGAACAGCGCACATTCGCGGCTACACGCGAGCTGGCCGCACTCGGAGCTTTCGCGGCTCTTCTCTCGCTCTTTCCCGCAGAGCTCCGGCGATGCACAACTCGAACCGCGAAAGCCGCAATGAGCTTTGTGCAAGCTGCGCAGAAGAAACAAGGCACTAAACCGGCAAATGTCCAGCTAATCTCCAACGTGAAAAGGGTCAGCAAGGAAAGCTCTTGCTAACAGCCCAGAAGCATTGCGACGCTTCTCTGGATGATTTGCCCACCAACATTTCACATCAGCTCAAGCCGGCTGCCCGGAGGAAAAGAGGCTAGGAAAGATCGTAGCAGGCACGGTTGTTGCTGCACGAGAAGTGCCTGCTCCGGAGGCTTCTTGCGAGCAGCGCTAAAAGCACGCGAACATCGCGTTTCTGTGCTTTCCTGAACAGCTTGCGCTGGGACAGTTACAGCCGTGTTTTGCAAGCTGTCCGGGGTTCTGAGGCACTAAAAGTGCGGATGTGTGGCGACTGTGCAAGACGAGAACCGGCTGCTCTGAAAGCCCTTCCTGCTCGTCACGTACGCTTTCTAGCAGCTCTACAACACACACGCGTCAGCCTCTTCACTGTCCTACACAGCTAGCACGCTGGCAGTTACCGTCAACTTGGAAGCAGCCGCGCAGAAGGCAGTCGCCCTGCAACCGGCGAACAGCGCACATTCGCGGCTACACGCGAGCTGGCCGCACTCGGAGCTTTCGCGGCTCTTCTCTCGCTCTTTCCCGCAGAGCTCCGGCGATGCACAACTCGAACCGCGAAAGCCGCAATGAGCTTTGTGCAAGCTGCGCAGAAGAAACAAGGCACTAAACCGGCAAATGTCCAGCTAATCTCCAACGTGAAAAGGGTCAGCAAGGAAAGCTCTTGCTAACAGCCCAGAAGCATTGCGACGCTTCTCTGGATGATTTGCCCACCAACATTTCACATCAGCTCAAGCCGGCTGCCCGGAGGAAAAGAGGCTAGGAAAGATCGTAGCAGGCACGGTTGTTGCTGCACGAGAAGTGCCTGCTCCGGAGGCTTCTTGCGAGCAGCGCTAAAAGCACGCGAACATCGCGTTTCTGTGCTTTCCTGAACAGCTTGCGCTGGGACAGTTACAGCCGTGTTTTGCAAGCTGTCCGGGGTTCTGAGGCACTAAAAGTGCGGATGTGTGGCGACTGTGCAAGACGAGAACCGGCTGCTCTGAAAGCCCTTCCTGCTCGTCACGTACGCTTTCTAGCAGCTCTACAACACACACACGCGTCAGCCTCTTCACTGTCCTACACAGCTAGCACGCTGGCAGTTACCGTCAACTTGGAAGCAGCCGCGCAGAAGGCAGTCGCCCTGCAACCGGCGAACAGCGCACATTCGCGGCTACACGCGAGCTGGCCGCACTCGGAGCTTTCGCGGCTCTTCTCTCGCTCTTTCCCGCAGAGCTCCGGCGATGCACAACTCGAACCGCGAAAGCCGCAATGAGCTTTGTGCAAGCTGCGCAGAAGAAACAAGGCACTAAACCGGCAAATGTCCAGCTAATCTCCAACGTGAAAAGGGTCAGCAAGGAAAGCTCTTGCTAACAGCCCAGAAGCATTGCGACGCTTCTCTGGATGATTTGCCCACCAACACTTCACATCAGCTCAAGCCGGCTGCCCGGAGGAAAAGAGGCTAGGAAAGATCGTAGCAGGCACGGTTGTTGCTGCACGAGAAG
Source organism: Chlamydotis macqueenii (assembly GCF_036417535.1). Classification (NCBI taxonomy): domain Eukaryota; kingdom Metazoa; phylum Chordata; class Aves; order Otidiformes; family Otididae; genus Chlamydotis; species Chlamydotis macqueenii. The sequence goes on from NW_028239197.1 coordinate 93,619, forward strand.
TGCCTGCTCCGGAGGCTTCTTGCGAGCAGCGCTAAAAGCACGCGAACATCGCGTTTCTGTGCTTTCCTGAACAGCTTGCGCTGGGACAGTTACAGCCGTGTTTTGCAAGCTGTCCGGGGTTCTGAGGCACTAAAAGTGCGGATGTGTGGCGACTGTGCAAGACGAGAACCGGCTGCTCTGAAAGCCCTTCCTGCTCGTCACGTACGCTTTCTAGCAGCTCTACGGACACACACGCGTCAGCCTCTTCACTGTCCTACACAGCTAGCACGCTGGCAGTTACCGTCAACTTGGAAGCAGCCGCGCAGAAGGCAGTCGCCCTGCAACCGGCGAACAGCGCACATTCGCGGCTACACGCGAGCTGGCCGCACTCGGAGCTTTCGCGGCTCTTCTCTCGCTCTTTCCCGCAGAGCTCCGGCGATGCACAACTCGAACCGCGAAAGCCGCAATGAGCTTTGTGCAAGCTGCGCAGAAGAAACAAGGCACTAAACCGGCAAATGTCCAGCTAATCTCCAACGTGAAAAGGGTCAGCAAGGAAAGCTCTTGCTAACAGCCCAGAAGCATTGCGACGCTTCTCTGGATGATTTGCCCACCAACACTTCACATCAGCTCAAGCCGGCTGCCCGGAGGAAAAGAGGCTAGGAAAGATCGTAGCAGGCACGGTTGTTGCTGCACGAGAAGTGCCTGCTCCGGAGGCTTCTTGCGAGCAGCGCTAAAAGCACGCGAACATCGCGTTTCTGTGCTTTCCTGAACAGCTTGCGCTGGGACAGTTACAGCCGTGTTTTGCAAGCTGTCCGGGGTTCTGAGGCACTAAAAGTGCGGATGTGTGGCGACTGTGCAAGACGAGAACCGGCTGCTCTGAAAGCCCTTCCTGCTCGTCACGTACGCTTTCTAGCAGCTCTACGGACACACACGCGTCAGCCTCTTCACTGTCCTACACAGCTAGCACGCTGGCAGTTACCGTCAACTTGGAAGCAGCCGCGCAGAAGGCAGTCGCCCTGCAACCGGCGAACAGCGCACATTCGCGGCTACACGCGAGCTGGCCGCACTCGGAGCTTTCGCGGCTCTTCTCTCGCTCTTTCCCGCAGAGCTCCGGCGATGCACAACTCGAACCGCGAAAGCCGCAATGAGCTTTGTGCAAGCTGCGCAGAAGAAACAAGGCACTAAACCGGCAAATGTCCAGCTAATCTCCAACGTGAAAAGGGTCAGCAAGGAAAGCTCTTGCTAACAGCCCAGAAGCATTGCGACGCTTCTCTGGATGATTTGCCCACCAACACTTCACATCAGCTCAAGCCGGCTGCCCGGAGGAAAAGAGGCTAGGAAAGATCGTAGCAGGCACGGTTGTTGCTGCACGAGAAGTGCCTGCTCCGGAGGCTTCTTGCGAGCAGCGCTAAAAGCACGCGAACATCGCGTTTCTGTGCTTTCCTGAACAGCTTGCGCTGGGACAGTTACAGCCGTGTTTTGCAAGCTGTCCGGGGTTCTGAGGCACTAAAAGTGCGGATGTGTGGCGACTGTGCAAGACGAGAACCGGCTGCTCTGAAAGCCCTTCCTGCTCGTCACGTACGCTTTCTAGCAGCTCTACGGACACACACGCGTCAGCCTCTTCACTGTCCTACACAGCTAGCACGCTGGCAGTTACCGTCAACTTGGAAGCAGCCGCGCAGAAGGCAGTCGCCCTGCAACCGGCGAACAGCGCATCATCGCGGCTACACGCGAGCTGGCCGCACTCGGAGCTTTCGCGGCTCTTCTCTCGCTCTTTCTCGCAGAGCTCCGGCGATGCACAACTCGAACCGCGAAAGCCGCAATGAGCTTTGTGCAAGCTGCGCAGAAGAAACAAGGCACTAAACCGGCAAATGTCCAGCTAATCTCCAACGTGAAAAGGGTCAGCAAGGAAAGCTCTTGCTAACAGCCCAGAAGCATTGCGACTCTTCTCTGGATGATTTGCCCACCAACACTTCACATCAGCTCAAGCCGGCTGCCCGGAGGAAAAGAGGCTAGGAAAGATCGTAGCAGGCACGGTTGTTGCTGCACGAGAAGTGCCTGCTCCGGAGGCTTCTTGCGAGCAGCGCTAAAAGCACGCGAACATCGCGTTTCTGTGCTTTCCTGAACAGCTTGCGCTGGGACAGTTACAGCCGTGTTTTGCAAGCTGTCCGGGGTTCTGAGGCACTAAAAGTGCGGATGTGTGGCGACTGTGCAAGACGAGAACCGGCTGCTCTGAAAGCCCTTCCTGCTCGTCACGTACGCTTTCTAGCAGCTCTACGGACACACACGCGTCAGCCTCTTCACTGTCCTACACAGCTAGCACGCTGGCAGTTACCGTCAACTTGGAAGCAGCCGCGCAGAAGGCAGTCGCCCTGCAACCGGCGAACAGCGCACATTCGCGGCTACACGCGAGCTGGCCGCACTCGGAGCTTTCGCGGCTCTTCTCTCGCTCTTTCCCGCAGAGCTCCGGCGATGCACAACTCGAACCGCGAAAGCCGCAATGAGCTTTGTGCAAGCTGCGCAGAAGAAACAAGGCACTAAACCGGCAAATGTCCAGCTAATCTCCAACGTGAAAAGGGTCAGCAAGGAAAGCTCTTGCTAACAGCCCAGAAGCATTGCGACGCTTCTCTGGATGATTTGCCCACCAACACTTCACATCAGCTCAAGCCGGCTGCCCGGAGGAAAAGAGGCTAGGAAAGATCGTAGCAGGCACGGTTGTTGCTGCACGAGAAGTGCCTGCTCCGGAGGCTTCTTGCGAGCAGCGCTAAAAGCACGCGAACATCGCGTTTCTGTGCTTTCCTGAACAGCTTGCGCTGGGACAGTTACAGCCGTGTTTTGCAAGCTGTCCGGGGTTCTGAGGCACTAAAAGTGCGGATGTGTGGCGACTGTGCAAGACGAGAACCGGCTGCTCTGAAAGCCCTTCCTGCTCGTCACGTACGCTTTCTAGCAGCTCTACGGACACACACGCGTCAGCCTCTTCACTGTCCTACACAGCTAGCACGCTGGCAGTTACCGTCAACTTGGAAGCAGCCGCGCAGAAGGCAGTCGCCCTGCAACCGGCGAACAGCGCACATTCGCGGCTACACGCGAGCTGGCCGCACTCGGAGCTTTCGCGGCTCTTCTCTCGCTCTTTCCCGCAGAGCTCCGGCGATGCACAACTCGAACCGCGAAAGCCGCAATGAGCTTTGTGCAAGCTGCGCAGAAGAAACAAGGCACTAAACCGGCAAATGTCCAGCTAATCTCCAACGTGAAAAGGGTCAGCAAGGAAAGCTCTTGCTAACAGCCCAGAAGCATTGCGACGCTTCTCTGGATGATTTGCCCACCAACATTTCACATCAGCTCAAGCCGGCTGCCCGGAGGAAAAGAGGCTAGGAAAGATCGTAGCAGGCACGGTTGTTGCTGCACGAGAAGTGCCTGCTCCGGAGGCTTCTTGCGAGCAGCGCTAAAAGCACGCGAACATCGCGTTTCTGTGCTTTCCTGAACAGCTTGCGCTGGGACAGTTACAGCCGTGTTTTGCAAGCTGTCCGGGGTTCTGAGGCACTAAAAGTGCGGATGTGTGGCGACTGTGCAAGACGAGAACCGGCTGCTCTGAAAGCCCTTCCTGCTCGTCACGTACGCTTTCTAGCAGCTCTACGGACACACACGCGTCAGCCTCTTCACTGTCCTACACAGCTAGCACGCTGGCAGTTACCGTCAACTTGGAAGCAGCCGCGCAGAAGGCAGTCGCCCTGCAACCGGCGAACAGCGCACATTCGCGGCTACACGCGAGCTGGCCGCACTCGGAGCTTTCGCGGCTCTTCTCTCGCTCTTTCCCGCAGAGCTCCGGCGATGCACAACTCGAACCGCGAAAGCCGCAATGAGCTTTGTGCAAGCTGCGCAGAAGAAACAAGGCACTAAACCGGCAAATGTCCAGCTAATCTCCAACGTGAAAAGGGTCAGCAAGGAAAGCTCTTGCTAACAGCCCAGAAGCATTGCGACGCTTCTCTGGATGATTTGCCCACCAACACTTCACATCAGCTCAAGCCGGCTGCCCGGAGGAAAAGAGGCTAGGAAAGATCGTAGCAGGCACGGTTGTTGCTGCACGAGAAGTGCCTGCTCCGGAGGCTTCTTGCGAGCAGCGCTAAAAGCACGCGAACATCGCGTTTCTGTGCTTTCCTGAACAGCTTGCGCTGGGACAGTTACAGCCGTGTTTTGCAAGCTGTCCGGGGTTCTGAGGCACTAAAAGTGCGGATGTGTGGCGACTGTGCAAGACGAGAACCGGCTGCTCTGAAAGCCCTTCCTGCTCGTCACGTACGCTTTCTAGCAGCTCTACGGACACACACGCGTCAGCCTCTTCACTGTCCTACACAGCTAGCACGCTGGCAGTTACCGTCAACTTGGAAGCAGCCGCGCAGAAGGCAGTCGCCCTGCAACCGGCGAACAGCGCACATTCGCGGCTACACGCGAGCTGGCCGCACTCGGAGCTTTCGCGGCTCTTCTCTCGCTCTTTCCCGCAGAGCTCCGGCGATGCACAACTCGAACCGCGAAAGCCGCAATGAGCTTTGTGCAAGCTGCGCAGAAGAAACAAGGCACTAAACCGGCAAATGTCCAGCTAATCTCCAACGTGAAAAGGGTCAGCAAGGAAAGCTCTTGCTAACAGCCCAGAAGCATTGCGACGCTTCTCTGGATGATTTGCCCACCAACACTTCACATCAGCTCAAGCCGGCTGCCCGGAGGAAAAGAGGCTAGGAAAGATCGTAGCAGGCACGGTTGTTGCTGCACGAGAAGTGCCTGCTCCGGAGGCTTCTTGCGAGCAGCGCTAAAAGCACGCGAACATCGCGTTTCTGTGCTTTCCTGAACAGCTTGCGCTGGGACAGTTACAGCCGTGTTTTGCAAGCTGTCCGGGGTTCTGAGGCACTAAAAGTGCGGATGTGTGGCGACTGTGCAAGACGAGAACCGGCTGCTCTGAAAGCCCTTCCTGCTCGTCACGTACGCTTTCTAGCAGCTCTACGGACACACACGCGTCAGCCTCTTCACTGTCCTACACAGCTAGCACGCTGGCAGTTACCGTCAACTTGGAAGCAGCCGCGCAGAAGGCAGTCGCCCTGCAACCGGCGAACAGCGCACATTCGCGGCTACACGCGAGCTGGCCGCACTCGGAGCTTTCGCGGCTCTTCTCTCGCTCTTTCCCGCAGAGCTCCGGCGATGCACAACTCGAACCGCGAAAGCCGCAATGAGCTTTGTGCAAGCTGCGCAGAAGAAACAAGGCACTAAACCGGCAAATGTCCAGCTAATCTCCAACGTGAAAAGGGTCAGCAAGGAAAGCTCTTGCTAACAGCCCAGAAGCATTGCGACGCTTCTCTGGATGATTTGGCCCACCAACACTTCACATCAGCTCAAGCCGGCTGCCCGGAGGAAAAGAGGCTAGGAAAGATCGTAGCAGGCACGGTTGTTGCTGCACGAGAAGTGCCTGCTCCGGAGGCTTCTTGCGAGCAGCGCTAAAAGCACGCGAACATCGCGTTTCTGTGCTTTCCTGAACAGCTTGCGCTGGGACAGTTACAGCCGTGTTTTGCAAGCTGTCCGGGGTTCTGAGGCACTAAAAGTGCGGATGTGTGGCGACTGTGCAAGACGAGAACCGGCTGCTCTGAAAGCCCTTCCTGCTCGTCACGTACGCTTTCTAGCAGCTCTACGGACACACACGCGTCAGCCTCTTCACTGTCCTACACAGCTAGCACGCTGGCAGTTACCGTCAACTTGGAAGCAGCCGCGCAGAAGGCAGTCGCCCTGCAACCGGCGAACAGCGCATCATCGCGGCTACACGCGAGCTGGCCGCACTCGGAGCTTTCGCGGCTCTTCTCTCGCTCTTTCTCGCAGAGCTCCGGCGATGCACAACTCGAACCGCGAAAGCCGCAATGAGCTTTGTGCAAGCTGCGCAGAAGAAACAAGGCACTAAACCGGCAAATGTCCAGCTAATCTCCAACGTGAAAAGGGTCAGCAAGGAAAGCTCTTGCTAACAGCCCAGAAGCATTGCGACTCTTCTCTGGATGATTTGCCCACCAACACTTCACATCAGCTCAAGCGGCTGCCCAGAGGAAAAGAGGCTAGGAAAGATCGTAGCAGGCACGGTTGTTGCTGCACGAGAAGTGCCTGCTCCGGAGGCTTCTTGCGAGCAGCGCTAAAAGCACGCGAACATCGCGTTTCTGTGCTTTCCTGAACAGCTTGCGCTGGGACAGTTACAGCCGTGTTTTGCAAGCTGTCCGGGGTTCTGAGGCACTAAAAGTGCGGATGTGTGGCGACTGTGCAAGACGAGAACCGGCTGCTCTGAAAGCCCTTCCTGCTCGTCACGTACGCTTTCTAGCAGCTCTACGGACACACACGCGTCAGCCTCTTCACTGTCCTACACAGCTAGCACGCTGGCAGTTACCGTCAACTTGGAAGCAGCCGCGCAGAAGGCAGTCGCCCTGCAACCGGCGAACAGCGCACATTCGCGGCTACACGCGAGCTGGCCGCACTCGGAGCTTTCGCGGCTCTTCTCTCGCTCTTTCCCGCAGAGCTCCGGCGATGCACAACTCGAACCGCGAAAGCCGCAATGAGCTTTGTGCAAGCTGCGCAGAAGAAACAAGGCACTAAACCGGCAAATGTCCAGCTAATCTCCAACGTGAAAAGGGTCAGCAAGGAAAGCTCTTGCTAACAGCCCAGAAGCATTGCGACGCTTCTCTGGATGATTTGCCCACCAACACTTCACATCAGCTCAAGCCGGCTGCCCGGAGGAAAAGAGGCTAGGAAAGATCGTAGCAGGCACGGTTGTTGCTGCACGAGAAGTGCCTGCTCCGGAGGCTTCTTGCGAGCAGCGCTAAAAGCACGCGAACATCGCGTTTCTGTGCTTTCCTGAACAGCTTGCGCTGGGACAGTTACAGCCGTGTTTTGCAAGCTGTCCGGGGTTCTGAGGCACTAAAAGTGCGGATGTGTGGCGACTGTGCAAGACGAGAACCGGCTGCTCTGAAAGCCCTTCCTGCTCGTCACGTACGCTTTCTAGCAGCTCTACGGACACACACGCGTCAGCCTCTTCACTGTCCTACACAGCTAGCACGCTGGCAGTTACCGTCAACTTGGAAGCAGCCGCGCAGAAGGCAGTCGCCCTGCAACCGGCGAACAGCGCACATTCGCGGCTACACGCGAGCTGGCCGCACTCGGAGCTTTCGCGGCTCTTCTCTCGCTCTTTCCCGCAGAGCTCCGGCGATGCACAACTCGAACCGCGAAAGCCGCAATGAGCTTTGTGCAAGCTGCGCAGAAGAAACAAGGCACTAAACCGGCAAATGTCCAGCTAATCTCCAACGTGAAAAGGGTCAGCAAGGAAAGCTCTTGCTAACAGCCCAGAAGCATTGCGACGCTTCTCTGGATGATTTGCCCACCAACACTTCACATCAGCTCAAGCCGGCTGCCCGGAGGAAAAGAGGCTAGGAAAGATCGTAGCAGGCACGGTTGTTGCTGCACGAGAAGTGCCTGCTCCGGAGGCTTCTTGCGAGCAGCGCTAAAAGCACGCGAACATCGCGTTTCTGTGCTTTCCTGAACAGCTTGCGCTGGGACAGTTACAGCCGTGTTTTGCAAGCTGTCCGGGGTTCTGAGGCACTAAAAGTGCGGATGTGTGGCGACTGTGCAAGACGAGAACCGGCTGCTCTGAAAGCCCTTCCTGCTCGTCACGTACGCTTTCTAGCAGCTCTACGGACACACACGCGTCAGCCTCTTCACTGTCCTACACAGCTAGCACGCTGGCAGTTACCGTCAACTTGGAAGCAGCCGCGCAGAAGGCAGTCGCCCTGCAACCGGCGAACAGCGCACATTCGCGGCTACACGCGAGCTGGCCGCACTCGGAGCTTTCGCGGCTCTTCTCTCGCTCTTTCCCGCAGAGCTCCGGCGATGCACAACTCGAACCGCGAAAGCCGCAATGAGCTTTGTGCAAGCTGCGCAGAAGAAACAAGGCACTAAACCGGCAAATGTCCAGCTAATCTCCAACGTGAAAAGGGTCAGCAAGGAAAGCTCTTGCTAACAGCCCAGAAGCATTGCGACGCTTCTCTGGATGATTTGCCCACCAACACTTCACATCAGCTCAAGCCGGCTGCCCGGAGGAAAAGAGGCTAGGAAAGATCGTAGCAGGCACGGTTGTTGCTGCACGAGAAGTGCCTGCTCCGGAGGCTTCTTGCGAGCAGCGCTAAAAGCACGCGAACATCGCGTTTCTGTGCTTTCCTGAACAGCTTGCGCTGGGACAGTTACAGCCGTGTTTTGCAAGCTGTCCGGGGTTCTGAGGCACTAAAAGTGCGGATGTGTGGCGACTGTGCAAGACGAGAACCGGCTGCTCTGAAAGCCCTTCCTGCTCGTCACGTACGCTTTCTAGCAGCTCTACGGACACACACGCGTCAGCCTCTTCACTGTCCTACACAGCTAGCACGCTGGCAGTTACCGTCAACTTGGAAGCAGCCGCGCAGAAGGCAGTCGCCCTGCAACCGGCGAACAGCGCACATTCGCGGCTACACGCGAGCTGGCCGCACTCGGAGCTTTCGCGGCTCTTCTCTCGCTCTTTCCCGCAGAGCTCCGGCGATGCACAACTCGAACCGCGAAAGCCGCAATGAGCTTTGTGCAAGCTGCGCAGAAGAAACAAGGCACTAAACCGGCAAATGTCCAGCTAATCTCCAACGTGAAAAGGGTCAGCAAGGAAAGCTCTTGCTAACAGCCCAGAAGCATTGCGACGCTTCTCTGGATGATTTGCCCACCAACACTTCACATCAGCTCAAGCCGGCTGCCCGGAGGAAAAGAGGCTAGGAAAGATCGTAGCAGGCACGGTTGTTGCTGCACGAGAAGTGCCTGCTCCGGAGGCTTCTTGCGAGCAGCGCTAAAAGCACGCGAACATCGCGTTTCTGTGCTTTCCTGAACAGCTTGCGCTGGGACAGTTACAGCCGTGTTTTGCAAGCTGTCCGGGGTTCTGAGGCACTAAAAGTGCGGATGTGTGGCGACTGTGCAAGACGAGAACCGGCTGCTCTGAAAGCCCTTCCTGCTCGTCACGTACGCTTTCTAGCAGCTCTACGGACACACACGCGTCAGCCTCTTCACTGTCCTACACAGCTAGCACGCTGGCAGTTACCGTCAACTTGGAAGCAGCCGCGCAGAAGGCAGTCGCCCTGCAACCGGCGAACAGCGCACATTCGCGGCTACACGCGAGCTGGCCGCACTCGGAGCTTTCGCGGCTCTTCTCTCGCTCTTTCCCGCAGAGCTCCGGCGATGCACAACTCGAACCGCGAAAGCCGCAATGAGCTTTGTGCAAGCTGCGCAGAAGAAACAAGGCACTAAACCGGCAAATGTCCAGCTAATCTCCAACGTGAAAAGGGTCAGCAAGGAAAGCTCTTGCTAACAGCCCAGAAGCATTGCGACGCTTCTCTGGATGATTTGCCCACCAACACTTCACATCAGCTCAAGCCGGCTGCCCGGCGGAAAAGAGGCTAGGAAAGATCGTAGCAGGCACGGTTGTTGCTGCACGAGAAGTGCCTGCTCCGGAGGCTTCTTGCGAGCAGCGCTAAAAGCACGCGAACATCGCGTTTCTGTGCTTTCCTGAACAGCTTGCGCTGGGACAGTTACAGCCGTGTTTTGCAAGCTGTCCGGGGTTCTGAGGCACTAAAAGTGCGGATGTGTGGCGACTGTGCAAGACGAGAACCGGCTGCTCTGAAAGCCCTTCCTGCTCGTCACGTACGCTTTCTAGCAGCTCTACGGACACACACGCGTCAGCCTCTTCACTGTCCTACACAGCTAGCACGCTGGCAGTTACCGTCAACTTGGAAGCAGCCGCGCAGAAGGCAGTCGCCCTGCAACCGGCGAACAGCGCACATTCGCGGCTACACGCGAGCTGGCCGCACTCGGAGCTTTCGCGGCTCTTCTCTCGCTCTTTCCCGCAGAGCTCCGGCGATGCACAACTCGAACCGCGAAAGCCGCAATGAGCTTTGTGCAAGCTGCGCAGAAGAAACAAGGCACTAAACCGGCAAATGTCCAGCTAATCTCCAACGTGAAAAGGGTCAGCAAGGAAAGCTCTTGCTAACAGCCCAGAAGCATTGCGACGCTTCTCTGGATGATTTGCCCACCAACACTTCACATCAGCTCAAGCCGGCTGCCCGGCGGAAAAGAGGCTAGGAAAGATCGTAGCAGGCACGGTTGTTGCTGCACGAGAAGTGCCTGCTCCGGAGGCTTCTTGCGAGCAGCGCTAAAAGCACGCGAACATCGCGTTTCTGTGCTTTCCTGAACAGCTTGCGCTGGGACAGTTACAGCCGTGTTTTGCAAGCTGTCCGGGGTTCTGAGGCACTAAAAGTGCGGATGTGTGGCGACTGTGCAAGACGAGAACCGGCTGCTCTGAAAGCCCTTCCTGCTCGTCACGTACGCTTTCTAGCAGCTCTACGGACACACACGCGTCAGCCTCTTCACTGTCCTACACAGCTAGCACGCTGGCAGTTACCGTCAACTTGGAAGCAGCCGCGCAGAAGGCAGTCGCCCTGCAACCGGCGAACAGCGCACATTCGCGGCTACACGCGAGCTGGCCGCACTCGGAGCTTTCGCGGCTCTTCTCTCGCTCTTTCCCGCAGAGCTCCGGCGATGCACAACTCGAACCGCGAAAGCCGCAATGAGCTTTGTGCAAGCTGCGCAGAAGAAACAAGGCACTAAACCGGCAAATGTCCAGCTAATCTCCCACGTGAAAAGGGTCAGCAAGGAAAGCTCTTGCTAACAGCCCAGAAGCATTGCGACGCTTCTCTGGATGATTTGCCCACCAACACTTCACATCAGCTCAAGCCGGCTGCCCGGAGGAAAAGAGGCTAGGAAAGATCGTAGCAGGCACGGTTGTTGCTGCACGAGAAGTGCCTGCTCCGGAGGCTTCTTGCGAGCAGCGCTAAAAGCACGCGAACATCGCGTTTCTGTGCTTTCCTGAACAGCTTGCGCTGGGACAGTTACAGCCGTGTTTTGCAAGCTGTCCGGGGTTCTGAGGCACTAAAAGTGCGGATGTGTGGCGACTGTGCAAGACGAGAACCGGCTGCTCTGAAAGCCCTTCCTGCTCGTCACGTACGCTTTCTAGCAGCTCTACGGACACACACGCGTCAGCCTCTTCACTGTCCTACACAGCTAGCACGCTGGCAGTTACCGTCAACTTGGAAGCAGCCGCGCAGAAGGCAGTCGCCCTGCAACCGGCGAACAGCGCACATTCGCGGCTACACGCGAGCTGGCCGCACTCGGAGCTTTCGCGGCTCTTCTCTCGCTCTTTCCCGCAGAGCTCCGGCGATGCACAACTCGAACCGCGAAAGCCGCAATGAGCTTTGTGCAAGCTGCGCAGAAGAAACAAGGCACTAAACCGGCAAATGTCCAGCTAATCTCCAACGTGAAAAGGGTCAGCAAGGAAAGCTCTTGCTAACAGCCCAGAAGCATTGCGACTCTTCTCTGGATGATTTGCCCACCAACACTTCACATCAGCTCAAGCCGGCTGCCCGGAGGAAAAGAGGCTAGGAAAGATCGTAGCAGGCACGGTTGTTGCTGCACGAGAAGTGCCTGCTCCGGAGGCTTCTTGCGAGCAGCGCTAAAAGCACGCGAACATCGCGTTTCTGTGCTTTCCTGAACAGCTTGCGCTGGGACAGTTACAGCCGTGTTTTGCAAGCTGTCCGGGGTTCTGAGGCACTAAAAGTGCGGATGTGTGGCGACTGTGCAAGACGAGAACCGGCTGCTCTGAAAGCCCTTCCTGCTCGTCACGTACGCTTTCTAGCAGCTCTACGGACACACACGCGTCAGCCTCTTCACTGTCCTACACAGCTAGCACGCTGGCAGTTACCGTCAACTTGGAAGCAGCCGCGCAGAAGGCAGTCGCCCTGCAACCGGCGAACAGCGCACATTCGCGGCTACACGCGAGCTGGCCGCACTCGGAGCTTTCGCGGCTCTTCTCTCGCTCTTTCCCGCAGAGCTCCGGCGATGCACAACTCGAACCGCGAAAGCCGCAATGAGCTTTGTGCAAGCTGCGCAGAAGAAACAAGGCACTAAACCGGCAAATGTCCAGCTAATCTCCAACGTGAAAAGGGTCAGCAAGGAAAGCTCTTGCTAACAGCCCAGAAGCATTGCGACTCTTCTCTGGATGATTTGCCCACCAACACTTCACATCAGCTCAAGCCGGCTGCCCGGAGGAAAAGAGGCTAGGAAAGATCGTAGCAGGCACGGTTGTTGCTGCACGAGAAGTGCATGCTCCGGAGGCTTCTTGCGAGCAGCGCTAAAAGCACGCGAACATCGCGTTTCTGTGCTTTCCTGAACAGCTTGCGCTGGGACAGTTACAGCCGTGTTTTGCAAGCTGTCCGGGGTTCTGAGGCACTAAAAGTGCGGATGTGTGGCGACTGTGCAAGACGAGAACCGGCTGCTCTGAAAGCCCTTCCTGCTCGTCACGTACGCTTTCTAGCAGCTCTACGGACACACACGCGTCAGCCTCTTCACTGTCCTACACAGCTAGCACGCTGGCAGTTACCGTCAACTTGGAAGCAGCCGCGCAGAAGGCAGTCGCCCTGCAACCGGCGAACAGCGCACATTCGCGGCTACACGCGAGCTGGCCGCACTCGGAGCTTTCGCGGCTCTTCTCTCGCTCTTTCCCGCAGAGCTCCGGCGATGCACAACTCGAACCGCGAAAGCCGCAATGAGCTTTGTGCAAGCTGCGCAGAAGAAACAAGGCACTAAACCGGCAAATGTCCAGCTAATCTCCAACGTGAAAAGGGTCAGCAAGGAAAGCTCTTGCTAACAGCCCAGAAGCATTGCGACGCTTCTCTGGATGATTTGCCCACCAACATTTCACATCAGCTCAAGCCGGCTGCCCGGAGGAAAAGAGGCTAGGAAAGATCGTAGCAGGCACGGTTGTTGCTGCACGAGAAGTGCCTGCTCCGGAGGCTTCTTGCGAGCAGCGCTAAAAGCACGCGAACATCGCGTTTCTGTGCTTTCCTGAACAGCTTGCGCTGGGACAGTTACAGCCGTGTTTTGCAAGCTGTCCGGGGTTCTGAGGCACTAAAAGTGCGGATGTGTGGCGACTGTGCAAGACGAGAACCGGCTGCTCTGAAAGCCCTTCCTGCTCGTCACGTACGCTTTCTAGCAGCTCTACGGACACACACGCGTCAGCCTCTTCACTGTCCTACACAGCTAGCACGCTGGCAGTTACCGTCAACTTGGAAGCAGCCGCGCAGAAGGCAGTCGCCCTGCAACCGGCGAACAGCGCATCATCGCGGCTACACGCGAGCTGGCCGCACTCGGAGCTTTCGCGGCTCTTCTCTCGCTCTTTCTCGCAGAGCTCCGGCGATGCACAACTCGAACCGCGAAAGCCGCAATGAGCTTTGTGCAAGCTGCGCAGAAGAAACAAGGCACTAAACCGGCAAATGTCCAGCTAATCTCCCACGTGAAAAGGGTCAGCAAGGAAAGCTCTTGCTAACAGCCCAGAAGCATTGCGACTCTTCTCTGGATGATTTGCCCACCAACACTTCACATCAGCTCAAGCCGGCTGCCCGGAGGAAAAGAGGCTAGGAAAGATCGTAGCAGGCACGGTTGTTGCTGCACGAGAAGTGCCTGCTCCGGAGGCTTCTTGCGAGCAGCGCTAAAAGCACGCGAACATCGCGTTTCTGTGCTTTCCTGAACAGCTTGCGCTGGGACAGTTACAGCCGTGTTTTGCAAGCTGTCCGGGGTTCTGAGGCACTAAAAGTGCGGATGTGTGGCGACTGTGCAAGACGAGAACCGGCTGCTCTGAAAGCCCTTCCTGCTCGTCACGTACGCTTTCTAGCAGCTCTACGGACACACACGCGTCAGCCTCTTCACTGTCCTACACAGCTAGCACGCTGGCAGTTACCGTCAACTTGGAAGCAGCCGCGCAGAAGGCAGTCGCCCTGCAACCGGCGAACAGCGCACATTCGCGGCTACACGCGAGCTGGCCGCACTCGGAGCTTTCGCGGCTCTTCTCTCGCTCTTTCCCGCAGAGCTCCGGCGATGCACAACTCGAACCGCGAAAGCCGCAATGAGCTTTGTGCAAGCTGCGCAGAAGAAACAAGGCACTAAACCGGCAAATGTCCAGCTAATCTCCCACGTGAAAAGGGTCAGCAAGGAAAGCTCTTGCTAACAGCCCAGAAGCATTGCGACTCTTCTCTGGATGATTTGCCCACCAACACTTCACATCAGCTCAAGCCGGCTGCCCGGAGGAAAAGAGGCTAGGAAAGATCGTAGCAGGCACGGTTGTTGCTGCACGAGAAGTGCCTGCTCCGGAGGCTTCTTGCGAGCAGCGCTAAAAGCACGCGAACATCGCGTTTCTGTGCTTTCCTGAACAGCTTGCGCTGGGACAGTTACAGCCGTGTTTTGCAAGCTGTCCGGGGTTCTGAGGCACTAAAAGTGCGGATGTGTGGCGACTGTGCAAGACGAGAACCGGCTGCTCTGAAAGCCCTTCCTGCTCGTCACGTACGCTTTCTAGCAGCTCTACGGACACACACGCGTCAGCCTCTTCACTGTCCTACACAGCTAGCACGCTGGCAGTTACCGTCAACTTGGAAGCAGCCGCGCAGAAGGCAGTCGCCCTGCAACCGGCGAACAGCGCACATTCGCGGCTACACGCGAGCTGGCCGCACTCGGAGCTTTCGCGGCTCTTCTCTCGCTCTTTCCCGCAGAGCTCCGGCGATGCACAACTCGAACCGCGAAAGCCGCAATGAGCTTTGTGCAAGCTGCGCAGAAGAAACAAGGCACTAAACCGGCAAATGTCCAGCTAATCTCCAACGTGAAAAGGGTCAGCAAGGAAAGCTCTTGCTAACAGCCCAGAAGCATTGCGACTCTTCTCTGGATGATTTGCCCACCAACACTTCACATCAGCTCAAGCCGGCTGCCCGGAGGAAAAGAGGCTAGGAAAGATCGTAGCAGGCACGGTTGTTGCTGCACGAGAAGTGCCTGCTCCGGAGGCTTCTTGCGAGCAGCGCTAAAAGCACGCGAACATCGCGTTTCTGTGCTTTCCTGAACAGCTTGCGCTGGGACAGTTACAGCCGTGTTTTGCAAGCTGTCCGGGGTTCTGAGGCACTAAAAGTGCGGATGTGTGGCGACTGTGCAAGACGAGAACCGGCTGCTCTGAAAGCCCTTCCTGCTCGTCACGTACGCTTTCTAGCAGCTCTACGGACACACACGCGTCAGCCTCTTCACTGTCCTACACAGCTAGCACGCTGGCAGTTACCGTCAACTTGGAAGCAGCCGCGCAGAAGGCAGTCGCCCTGCAACCGGCGAACAGCGCACATTCGCGGCTACACGCGAGCTGGCCGCACTCGGAGCTTTCGCGGCTCTTCTCTCGCTCTTTCCCGCAGAGCTCCGGCGATGCACAACTCGAACCGCGAAAGCCGCAATGAGCTTTGTGCAAGCTGCGCAGAAGAAACAAGGCACTAAACCGGCAAATGTCCAGCTAATCTCCCACGTGAAAAGGGTCAGCAAGGAAAGCTCTTGCTAACAGCCCAGAAGCATTGCGACTCTTCTCTGGATGATTTGCCCACCAACACTTCACATCAGCTCAAGCCGGCTGCCCGGAGGAAAAGAGGCTAGGAAAGATCGTAGCAGGCACGGTTGTTGCTGCACGAGAAGTGCCTGCTCCGGAGGCTTCTTGCGAGCAGCGCTAAAAGCACGCGAACATCGCGTTTCTGTGCTTTCCTGAACAGCTTGCGCTGGGACAGTTACAGCCGTGTTTTGCAAGCTGTCCGGGGTTCTGAGGCACTAAAAGTGCGGATGTGTGGCGACTGTGCAAGACGAGAACCGGCTGCTCTGAAAGCCCTTCCTGCTCGTCACGTACGCTTTCTAGCAGCTCTACGGACACACACGCGTCAGCCTCTTCACTGTCCTACACAGCTAGCACGCTGGCAGTTACCGTCAACTTGGAAGCAGCCGCGCAGAAGGCAGTCGCCCTGCAACCGGCGAACAGCGCACATTCGCGGCTACACGCGAGCTGGCCGCACTCGGAGCTTTCGCGGCTCTTCTCTCGCTCTTTCCCGCAGAGCTCCGGCGATGCACAACTCGAACCGCGAAAGCCGCAATGAGCTTTGTGCAAGCTGCGCAGAAGAAACAAGGCACTAAACCGGCAAATGTCCAGCTAATCTCCAACGTGAAAAGGGTCAGCAAGGAAAGCTCTTCCTAACAGCCCAGAAGCATTGCGACTCTTCTCTGGATGATTTGCCCACCAACACTTCACATCAGCTCAAGCCGGCTGCCCGGAGGAAAAGAGGCTAGGAAAGATCGTAGCAGGCACGGTTGTTGCTGCACGAGAAGTGCCTGCTCCGGAGGCTTCTTGCGAGCAGCGCTAAAAGCACGCGAACATCGCGTTTCTGTGCTTTCCTGAACAGCTTGCGCTGGGACAGTTACAGCCGTGTTTTGCAAGCTGTCCGGGGTTCTGAGGCACTAAAAGTGCGGATGTGTGGCGACTGTGCAAGACGAGAACCGGCTGCTCTGAAAGCCCTTCCTGCTCGTCACGTACGCTTTCTAGCAGCTCTACGGACACACACGCGTCAGCCTCTTCACTGTCCTACACAGCTAGCACGCTGGCAGTTACCGTCAACTTGGAAGCAGCCGCGCAGAAGGCAGTCGCCCTGCAACCGGCGAACAGCGCACATTCGCG
Organism: Chlamydotis macqueenii; assembly: GCF_036417535.1. Taxonomy (NCBI): domain Eukaryota; kingdom Metazoa; phylum Chordata; class Aves; order Otidiformes; family Otididae; genus Chlamydotis; species Chlamydotis macqueenii. The sequence goes on from NW_028239197.1 coordinate 110,237, forward strand.
GCTACACGCGAGCTGGCCGCACTCGGAGCTTTCGCGGCTCTTCTCTCGCTCTTTCCCGCAGAGCTCCGGCGATGCACAACTCGAACCGCGAAAGCCGCAATGAGCTTTGTGCAAGCTGCGCAGAAGAAACAAGGCACTAAACCGGCAAATGTCCAGCTAATCTCCAACGTGAAAAGGGTCAGCAAGGAAAGCTCTTGCTAACAGCCCAGAAGCATTGCGACGCTTCTCTGGATGATTTGCCCACCAACACTTCACATCAGCTCAAGCCGGCTGCCCGGAGGAAAAGAGGCTAGGAAAGATCGTAGCAGGCACGGTTGTTGCTGCACGAGAAGTGCCTGCTCCGGAGGCTTCTTGCGAGCAGCGCTAAAAGCACGCGAACATCGCGTTTCTGTGCTTTCCTGAACAGCTTGCGCTGGGACAGTTACAGCCGTGTTTTGCAAGCTGTCCGGGGTTCTGAGGCACTAAAAGTGCGGATGTGTGGCGACTGTGCAAGACGAGAACCGGCTGCTCTGAAAGCCCTTCCTGCTCGTCACGTACGCTTTCTAGCAGCTCTACGGACACACACGCGTCAGCCTCTTCACTGTCCTACACAGCTAGCACGCTGGCAGTTACCGTCAACTTGGAAGCAGCCGCGCAGAAGGCAGTCGCCCTGCAACCGGCGAACAGCGCACATTCGCGGCTACACGCGAGCTGGCCGCACTCGGAGCTTTCGCGGCTCTTCTCTCGCTCTTTCCCGCAGAGCTCCGGCGATGCACAACTCGAACCGCGAAAGCCGCAATGAGCTTTGTGCAAGCTGCGCAGAAGAAACAAGGCACTAAACCGGCAAATGTCCAGCTAATCTCCCACGTGAAAAGGGTCAGCAAGGAAAGCTCTTGCTAACAGCCCAGAAGCATTGCGACGCTTCTCTGGATGATTTGCCCACCAACACTTCACATCAGCTCAAGCCGGCTGCCCGGAGGAAAAGAGGCTAGGAAAGATCGTAGCAGGCACGGTTGTTGCTGCACGAGAAGTGCCTGCTCCGGAGGCTTCTTGCGAGCAGCGCTAAAAGCACGCGAACATCGCGTTTCTGTGCTTTCCTGAACAGCTTGCGCTGGGACAGTTACAGCCGTGTTTTGCAAGCTGTCCGGGGTTCTGAGGCACTAAAAGTGCGGATGTGTGGCGACTGTGCAAGACGAGAACCGGCTGCTCTGAAAGCCCTTCCTGCTCGTCACGTACGCTTTCTAGCAGCTCTACGGACACACACGCGTCAGCCTCTTCACTGTCCTACACAGCTAGCACGCTGGCAGTTACCGTCAACTTGGAAGCAGCCGCGCAGAAGGCAGTCGCCCTGCAACCGGCGAACAGCGCACATTCGCGGCTACACGCGAGCTGGCCGCACTCGGAGCTTTCGCGGCTCTTCTCTCGCTCTTTCCCGCAGAGCTCCGGCGATGCACAACTCGAACCGCGAAAGCCGCAATGAGCTTTGTGCAAGCTGCGCAGAAGAAACAAGGCACTAAACCGGCAAATGTCCAGCTAATCTCCAACGTGAAAAGGGTCAGCAAGGAAAGCTCTTGCTAACAGCCCAGAAGCATTGCGACTCTTCTCTGGATGATTTGCCCACCAACACTTCACATCAGCTCAAGCCGGCTGCCCGGAGGAAAAGAGGCTAGGAAAGATCGTAGCAGGCACGGTTGTTGCTGCACGAGAAGTGCCTGCTCCGGAGGCTTCTTGCGAGCAGCGCTAAAAGCACGCGAACATCGCGTTTCTGTGCTTTCCTGAACAGCTTGCGCTGGGACAGTTACAGCCGTGTTTTGCAAGCTGTCCGGGGTTCTGAGGCACTAAAAGTGCGGATGTGTGGCGACTGTGCAAGACGAGAACCGGCTGCTCTGAAAGCCCTTCCTGCTCGTCACGTACGCTTTCTAGCAGCTCTACGGACACACACGCGTCAGCCTCTTCACTGTCCTACACAGCTAGCACGCTGGCAGTTACCGTCAACTTGGAAGCAGCCGCGCAGAAGGCAGTCGCCCTGCAACCGGCGAACAGCGCACATTCGCGGCTACACGCGAGCTGGCCGCACTCGGAGCTTTCGCGGCTCTTCTCTCGCTCTTTCCCGCAGAGCTCCGGCGATGCACAACTCGAACCGCGAAAGCCGCAATGAGCTTTGTGCAAGCTGCGCAGAAGAAACAAGGCACTAAACCGGCAAATGTCCAGCTAATCTCCAACGTGAAAAGGGTCAGCAAGGAAAGCTCTTGCTAACAGCCCAGAAGCATTGCGACTCTTCTCTGGATGATTTGCCCACCAACACTTCACATCAGCTCAAGCCGGCTGCCCGGAGGAAAAGAGGCTAGGAAAGATCGTAGCAGGCACGGTTGTTGCTGCACGAGAAGTGCATGCTCCGGAGGCTTCTTGCGAGCAGCGCTAAAAGCACGCGAACATCGCGTTTCTGTGCTTTCCTGAACAGCTTGCGCTGGGACAGTTACAGCCGTGTTTTGCAAGCTGTCCGGGGTTCTGAGGCACTAAAAGTGCGGATGTGTGGCGACTGTGCAAGACGAGAACCGGCTGCTCTGAAAGCCCTTCCTGCTCGTCACGTACGCTTTCTAGCAGCTCTACGGACACACACGCGTCAGCCTCTTCACTGTCCTACACAGCTAGCACGCTGGCAGTTACCGTCAACTTGGAAGCAGCCGCGCAGAAGGCAGTCGCCCTGCAACCGGCGAACAGCGCACATTCGCGGCTACACGCGAGCTGGCCGCACTCGGAGCTTTCGCGGCTCTTCTCTCGCTCTTTCCCGCAGAGCTCCGGCGATGCACAACTCGAACCGCGAAAGCCGCAATGAGCTTTGTGCAAGCTGCGCAGAAGAAACAAGGCACTAAACCGGCAAATGTCCAGCTAATCTCCAACGTGAAAAGGGTCAGCAAGGAAAGCTCTTGCTAACAGCCCAGAAGCATTGCGACGCTTCTCTGGATGATTTGCCCACCAACATTTCACATCAGCTCAAGCCGGCTGCCCGGAGGAAAAGAGGCTAGGAAAGATCGTAGCAGGCACGGTTGTTGCTGCACGAGAAGTGCCTGCTCCGGAGGCTTCTTGCGAGCAGCGCTAAAAGCACGCGAACATCGCGTTTCTGTGCTTTCCTGAACAGCTTGCGCTGGGACAGTTACAGCCGTGTTTTGCAAGCTGTCCGGGGTTCTGAGGCACTAAAAGTGCGGATGTGTGGCGACTGTGCAAGACGAGAACCGGCTGCTCTGAAAGCCCTTCCTGCTCGTCACGTACGCTTTCTAGCAGCTCTACGGACACACACGCGTCAGCCTCTTCACTGTCCTACACAGCTAGCACGCTGGCAGTTACCGTCAACTTGGAAGCAGCCGCGCAGAAGGCAGTCGCCCTGCAACCGGCGAACAGCGCATCATCGCGGCTACACGCGAGCTGGCCGCACTCGGAGCTTTCGCGGCTCTTCTCTCGCTCTTTCTCGCAGAGCTCCGGCGATGCACAACTCGAACCGCGAAAGCCGCAATGAGCTTTGTGCAAGCTGCGCAGAAGAAACAAGGCACTAAACCGGCAAATGTCCAGCTAATCTCCAACGTGAAAAGGGTCAGCAAGGAAAGCTCTTGCTAACAGCCCAGAAGCATTGCGACTCTTCTCTGGATGATTTGCCCACCAACACTTCACATCAGCTCAAGCCGGCTGCCCGGAGGAAAAGAGGCTAGGAAAGATCGTAGCAGGCACGGTTGTTGCTGCACGAGAAGTGCCTGCTCCGGAGGCTTCTTGCGAGCAGCGCTAAAAGCACGCGAACATCGTGTTTCTGTGCTTTCCTGAACAGCTTGCGCTGGGACAGTTACAGCCGTGTTTTGCAAGCTGTCCGGGGTTCTGAGGCACTAAAAGTGCGGATGTGTGGCGACTGTGCAAGACGAGAACCGGCTGCTCTGAAAGCCCTTCCTGCTCGTCACGTACGCTTTCTAGCAGCTCTACGGACACACACGCGTCAGCCTCTTCACTGTCCTACACAGCTAGCACGCTGGCAGTTACCGTCAACTTGGAAGCAGCCGCGCAGAAGGCAGTCGCCCTGCAACCGGCGAACAGCGCACATTCGCGGCTACACGCGAGCTGGCCGCACTCGGAGCTTTCGCGGCTCTTCTCTCGCTCTTTCCCGCAGAGCTCCGGCGATGCACAACTCGAACCGCGAAAGCCGCAATGAGCTTTGTGCAAGCTGCGCAGAAGAAACAAGGCACTAAACCGGCAAATGTCCAGCTAATCTCCCACGTGAAAAGGGTCAGCAAGGAAAGCTCTTGCTAACAGCCCAGAAGCATTGCGACTCTTCTCTGGATGATTTGCCCACCAACACTTCACATCAGCTCAAGCCGGCTGCCCGGAGGAAAAGAGGCTAGGAAAGATCGTAGCAGGCACGGTTGTTGCTGCACGAGAAGTGCCTGCTCCGGAGGCTTCTTGCGAGCAGCGCTAAAAGCACGCGAACATCGCGTTTCTGTGCTTTCCTGAACAGCTTGCGCTGGGACAGTTACAGCCGTGTTTTGCAAGCTGTCCGGGGTTCTGAGGCACTAAAAGTGCGGATGTGTGGCGACTGTGCAAGACGAGAACCGGCTGCTCTGAAAGCCCTTCCTGCTCGTCACGTACGCTTTCTAGCAGCTCTACGGACACACACGCGTCAGCCTCTTCACTGTCCTACACAGCTAGCACGCTGGCAGTTACCGTCAACTTGGAAGCAGCCGCGCAGAAGGCAGTCGCCCTGCAACCGGCGAACAGCGCACATTCGCGGCTACACGCGAGCTGGCCGCACTCGGAGCTTTCGCGGCTCTTCTCTCGCTCTTTCCCGCAGAGCTCCGGCGATGCACAACTCGAACCGCGAAAGCCGCAATGAGCTTTGTGCAAGCTGCGCAGAAGAAACAAGGCACTAAACCGGCAAATGTCCAGCTAATCTCCCACGTGAAAAGGGTCAGCAAGGAAAGCTCTTGCTAACAGCCCAGAAGCATTGCGACTCTTCTCTGGATGATTTGCCCACCAACACTTCACATCAGCTCAAGCCGGCTGCCCGGAGGAAAAGAGGCTAGGAAAGATCGTAGCAGGCACGGTTGTTGCTGCACGAGAAGTGCCTGCTCCGGAGGCTTCTTGCGAGCAGCGCTAAAAGCACGCGAACATCGCGTTTCTGTGCTTTCCTGAACAGCTTGCGCTGGGACAGTTACAGCCGTGTTTTGCAAGCTGTCCGGGGTTCTGAGGCACTAAAAGTGCGGATGTGTGGCGACTGTGCAAGACGAGAACCGGCTGCTCTGAAAGCCCTTCCTGCTCGTCACGTACGCTTTCTAGCAGCTCTACGGACACACACGCGTCAGCCTCTTCACTGTCCTACACAGCTAGCACGCTGGCAGTTACCGTCAACTTGGAAGCAGCCGCGCAGAAGGCAGTCGCCCTGCAACCGGCGAACAGCGCACATTCGCGGCTACACGCGAGCTGGCCGCACTCGGAGCTTTCGCGGCTCTTCTCTCGCTCTTTCCCGCAGAGCTCCGGCGATGCACAACTCGAACCGCGAAAGCCGCAATGAGCTTTGTGCAAGCTGCGCAGAAGAAACAAGGCACTAAACCGGCAAATGTCCAGCTAATCTCCCACGTGAAAAGGGTCAGCAAGGAAAGCTCTTGCTAACAGCCCAGAAGCATTGCGACTCTTCTCTGGATGATTTGCCCACCAACACTTCACATCAGCTCAAGCCGGCTGCCCGGAGGAAAAGAGGCTAGGAAAGATCGTAGCAGGCACGGTTGTTGCTGCACGAGAAGTGCCTGCTCCGGAGGCTTCTTGCGAGCAGCGCTAAAAGCACGCGAACATCGCGTTTCTGTGCTTTCCTGAACAGCTTGCGCTGGGACAGTTACAGCCGTGTTTTGCAAGCTGTCCGGGGTTCTGAGGCACTAAAAGTGCGGATGTGTGGCGACTGTGCAAGACGAGAACCGGCTGCTCTGAAAGCCCTTCCTGCTCGTCACGTACGCTTTCTAGCAGCTCTACGGACACACACGCGTCAGCCTCTTCACTGTCCTACACAGCTAGCACGCTGGCAGTTACCGTCAACTTGGAAGCAGCCGCGCAGAAGGCAGTCGCCCTGCAACCGGCGAACAGCGCACATTCGCGGCTACACGCGAGCTGGCCGCACTCGGAGCTTTCGCGGCTCTTCTCTCGCTCTTTCCCGCAGAGCTCCGGCGATGCACAACTCGAACCGCGAAAGCCGCAATGAGCTTTGTGCAAGCTGCGCAGAAGAAACAAGGCACTAAACCGGCAAATGTCCAGCTAATCTCCAACGTGAAAAGGGTCAGCAAGGAAAGCTCTTCCTAACAGCCCAGAAGCATTGCGACTCTTCTCTGGATGATTTGCCCACCAACACTTCACATCAGCTCAAGCCGGCTGCCCGGAGGAAAAGAGGCTAGGAAAGATCGTAGCAGGCACGGTTGTTGCTGCACGAGAAGTGCCTGCTCCGGAGGCTTCTTGCGAGCAGCGCTAAAAGCACGCGAACATCGCGTTTCTGTGCTTTCCTGAACAGCTTGCGCTGGGACAGTTACAGCCGTGTTTTGCAAGCTGTCCGGGGTTCTGAGGCACTAAAAGTGCGGATGTGTGGCGACTGTGCAAGACGAGAACCGGCTGCTCTGAAAGCCCTTCCTGCTCGTCACGTACGCTTTCTAGCAGCTCTACGGACACACACGCGTCAGCCTCTTCACTGTCCTACACAGCTAGCACGCTGGCAGTTACCGTCAACTTGGAAGCAGCCGCGCAGAAGGCAGTCGCCCTGCAACCGGCGAACAGCGCACATTCGCGGCTACACGCGAGCTGGCCGCACTCGGAGCTTTCGCGGCTCTTCTCTCGCTCTTTCCCGCAGAGCTCCGGCGATGCACAACTCGAACCGCGAAAGCCGCAATGAGCTTTGTGCAAGCTGCGCAGAAGAAACAAGGCACTAAACCGGCAAATGTCCAGCTAATCTCCCACGTGAAAAGGGTCAGCAAGGAAAGCTCTTGCTAACAGCCCAGAAGCATTGCGACTCTTCTCTGGATGATTTGCCCACCAACACTTCACATCAGCTCAAGCCGGCTGCCCGGAGGAAAAGAGGCTAGGAAAGATCGTAGCAGGCACGGTTGTTGCTGCACGAGAAGTGCCTGCTCCGGAGGCTTCTTGCGAGCAGCGCTAAAAGCACGCGAACATCGCGTTTCTGTGCTTTCCTGAACAGCTTGCGCTGGGACAGTTACAGCCGTGTTTTGCAAGCTGTCCGGGGTTCTGAGGCACTAAAAGTGCGGATGTGTGGCGACTGTGCAAGACGAGAACCGGCTGCTCTGAAAGCCCTTCCTGCTCGTCACGTACGCTTTCTAGCAGCTCTACGGACACACACGCGTCAGCCTCTTCACTGTCCTACACAGCTAGCACGCTGGCAGTTACCGTCAACTTGGAAGCAGCCGCGCAGAAGGCAGTCGCCCTGCAACCGGCGAACAGCGCACATTCGCGGCTACACGCGAGCTGGCCGCACTCGGAGCTTTCGCGGCTCTTCTCTCGCTCTTTCCCGCAGAGCTCCGGCGATGCACAACTCGAACCGCGAAAGCCGCAATGAGCTTTGTGCAAGCTGCGCAGAAGAAACAAGGCACTAAACCGGCAAATGTCCAGCTAATCTCCAACGTGAAAAGGGTCAGCAAGGAAAGCTCTTGCTAACAGCCCAGAAGCATTGCGACTCTTCTCTGGATGATTTGCCCACCAACACTTCACATCAGCTCAAGCCGGCTGCCCGGAGGAAAAGAGGCTAGGAAAGATCGTAGCAGGCACGGTTGTTGCTGCACGAGAAGTGCCTGCTCCGGAGGCTTCTTGCGAGCAGCGCTAAAAGCACGCGAACATCGCGTTTCTGTGCTTTCCTGAACAGCTTGCGCTGGGACAGTTACAGCCGTGTTTTGCAAGCTGTCCGGGGTTCTGAGGCACTAAAAGTGCGGATGTGTGGCGACTGTGCAAGACGAGAACCGGCTGCTCTGAAAGCCCTTCCTGCTCGTCACGTACGCTTTCTAGCAGCTCTACGGACACACACGCGTCAGCCTCTTCACTGTCCTACACAGCTAGCACGCTGGCAGTTACCGTCAACTTGGAAGCAGCCGCGCAGAAGGCAGTCGCCCTGCAACCGGCGAACAGCGCACATTCGCGGCTACACGCGAGCTGGCCGCACTCGGAGCTTTCGCGGCTCTTCTCTCGCTCTTTCCCGCAGAGCTCCGGCGATGCACAACTCGAACCGCGAAAGCCGCAATGAGCTTTGTGCAAGCTGCGCAGAAGAAACAAGGCACTAAACCGGCAAATGTCCAGCTAATCTCCCACGTGAAAAGGGTCAGCAAGGAAAGCTCTTGCTAACAGCCCAGAAGCATTGCGACTCTTCTCTGGATGATTTGCCCACCAACACTTCACATCAGCTCAAGCCGGCTGCCCGGAGGAAAAGAGGCTAGGAAAGATCGTAGCAGGCACGGTTGTTGCTGCACGAGAAGTGCCTGCTCCGGAGGCTTCTTGCGAGCAGCGCTAAAAGCACGCGAACATCGCGTTTCTGTGCTTTCCTGAACAGCTTGCGCTGGGACAGTTACAGCCGTGTTTTGCAAGCTGTCCGGGGTTCTGAGGCACTAAAAGTGCGGATGTGTGGCGACTGTGCAAGACGAGAACCGGCTGCTCTGAAAGCCCTTCCTGCTCGTCACGTACGCTTTCTAGCAGCTCTACGGACACACACGCGTCAGCCTCTTCACTGTCCTACACAGCTAGCACGCTGGCAGTTACCGTCAACTTGGAAGCAGCCGCGCAGAAGGCAGTCGCCCTGCAACCGGCGAACAGCGCACATTCGCGGCTACACGCGAGCTGGCCGCACTCGGAGCTTTCGCGGCTCTTCTCTCGCTCTTTCCCGCAGAGCTCCGGCGATGCACAACTCGAACCGCGAAAGCCGCAATGAGCTTTGTGCAAGCTGCGCAGAAGAAACAAGGCACTAAACCGGCAAATGTCCAGCTAATCTCCAACGTGAAAAGGGTCAGCAAGGAAAGCTCTTCCTAACAGCCCAGAAGCATTGCGACTCTTCTCTGGATGATTTGCCCACCAACACTTCACATCAGCTCAAGCCGGCTGCCCGGAGGAAAAGAGGCTAGGAAAGATCGTAGCAGGCACGGTTGTTGCTGCACGAGAAGTGCCTGCTCCGGAGGCTTCTTGCGAGCAGCGCTAAAAGCACGCGAACATCGCGTTTCTGTGCTTTCCTGAACAGCTTGCGCTGGGACAGTTACAGCCGTGTTTTGCAAGCTGTCCGGGGTTCTGAGGCACTAAAAGTGCGGATGTGTGGCGACTGTGCAAGACGAGAACCGGCTGCTCTGAAAGCCCTTCCTGCTCGTCACGTACGCTTTCTAGCAGCTCTACGGACACACACGCGTCAGCCTCTTCACTGTCCTACACAGCTAGCACGCTGGCAGTTACCGTCAACTTGGAAGCAGCCGCGCAGAAGGCAGTCGCCCTGCAACCGGCGAACAGCGCACATTCGCGGCTACACGCGAGCTGGCCGCACTCGGAGCTTTCGCGGCTCTTCTCTCGCTCTTTCCCGCAGAGCTCCGGCGATGCACAACTCGAACCGCGAAAGCCGCAATGAGCTTTGTGCAAGCTGCGCAGAAGAAACAAGGCACTAAACCGGCAAATGTCCAGCTAATCTCCAACGTGAAAAGGGTCAGCAAGGAAAGCTCTTGCTAACAGCCCAGAAGCATTGCGACGCTTCTCTGGATGATTTGCCCACCAACACTTCACATCAGCTCAAGCCGGCTGCCCGGAGGAAAAGAGGCTAGGAAAGATCGTAGCAGGCACGGTTGTTGCTGCACGAGAAGTGCCTGCTCCGGAGGCTTCTTGCGAGCAGCGCTAAAAGCACGCGAACATCGCGTTTCTGTGCTTTCCTGAACAGCTTGCGCTGGGACAGTTACAGCCGTGTTTTGCAAGCTGTCCGGGGTTCTGAGGCACTAAAAGTGCGGATGTGTGGCGACTGTGCAAGACGAGAACCGGCTGCTCTGAAAGCCCTTCCTGCTCGTCACGTACGCTTTCTAGCAGCTCTACGGACACACACGCGTCAGCCTCTTCACTGTCCTACACAGCTAGCACGCTGGCAGTTACCGTCAACTTGGAAGCAGCCGCGCAGAAGGCAGTCGCCCTGCAACCGGCGAACAGCGCACATTCGCGGCTACACGCGAGCTGGCCGCACTCGGAGCTTTCGCGGCTCTTCTCTCGCTCTTTCCCGCAGAGCTCCGGCGATGCACAACTCGAACCGCGAAAGCCGCAATGAGCTTTGTGCAAGCTGCGCAGAAGAAACAAGGCACTAAACCGGCAAATGTCCAGCTAATCTCCCACGTGAAAAGGGTCAGCAAGGAAAGCTCTTGCTAACAGCCCAGAAGCATTGCGACGCTTCTCTGGATGATTTGCCCACCAACACTTCACATCAGCTCAAGCCGGCTGCCCGGAGGAAAAGAGGCTAGGAAAGATCGTAGCAGGCACGGTTGTTGCTGCACGAGAAGTGCCTGCTCCGGAGGCTTCTTGCGAGCAGCGCTAAAAGCACGCGAACATCGCGTTTCTGTGCTTTCCTGAACAGCTTGCGCTGGGACAGTTACAGCCGTGTTTTGCAAGCTGTCCGGGGTTCTGAGGCACTAAAAGTGCGGATGTGTGGCGACTGTGCAAGACGAGAACCGGCTGCTCTGAAAGCCCTTCCTGCTCGTCACGTACGCTTTCTAGCAGCTCTACGGACACACACGCGTCAGCCTCTTCACTGTCCTACACAGCTAGCACGCTGGCAGTTACCGTCAACTTGGAAGCAGCCGCGCAGAAGGCAGTCGCCCTGCAACCGGCGAACAGCGCACATTCGCGGCTACACGCGAGCTGGCCGCACTCGGAGCTTTCGCGGCTCTTCTCTCGCTCTTTCCCGCAGAGCTCCGGCGATGCACAACTCGAACCGCGAAAGCCGCAATGAGCTTTGTGCAAGCTGCGCAGAAGAAACAAGGCACTAAACCGGCAAATGTCCAGCTAATCTCCAACGTGAAAAGGGTCAGCAAGGAAAGCTCTTGCTAACAGCCCAGAAGCATTGCGACTCTTCTCTGGATGATTTGCCCACCAACACTTCACATCAGCTCAAGCCGGCTGCCCGGAGGAAAAGAGGCTAGGAAAGATCGTAGCAGGCACGGTTGTTGCTGCACGAGAAGTGCCTGCTCCGGAGGCTTCTTGCGAGCAGCGCTAAAAGCACGCGAACATCGCGTTTCTGTGCTTTCCTGAACAGCTTGCGCTGGGACAGTTACAGCCGTGTTTTGCAAGCTGTCCGGGGTTCTGAGGCACTAAAAGTGCGGATGTGTGGCGACTGTGCAAGACGAGAACCGGCTGCTCTGAAAGCCCTTCCTGCTCGTCACGTACGCTTTCTAGCAGCTCTACGGACACACACGCGTCAGCCTCTTCACTGTCCTACACAGCTAGCACGCTGGCAGTTACCGTCAACTTGGAAGCAGCCGCGCAGAAGGCAGTCGCCCTGCAACCGGCGAACAGCGCACATTCGCGGCTACACGCGAGCTGGCCGCACTCGGAGCTTTCGCGGCTCTTCTCTCGCTCTTTCCCGCAGAGCTCCGGCGATGCACAACTCGAACCGCGAAAGCCGCAATGAGCTTTGTGCAAGCTGCGCAGAAGAAACAAGGCACTAAACCGGCAAATGTCCAGCTAATCTCCAACGTGAAAAGGGTCAGCAAGGAAAGCTCTTGCTAACAGCCCAGAAGCATTGCGACTCTTCTCTGGATGATTTGCCCACCAACACTTCACATCAGCTCAAGCCGGCTGCCCGGAGGAAAAGAGGCTAGGAAAGATCGTAGCAGGCACGGTTGTTGCTGCACGAGAAGTGCCTGCTCCGGAGGCTTCTTGCGAGCAGCGCTAAAAGCACGCGAACATCGCGTTTCTGTGCTTTCCTGAACAGCTTGCGCTGGGACAGTTACAGCCGTGTTTTGCAAGCTGTCCGGGGTTCTGAGGCACTAAAAGTGCGGATGTGTGGCGACTGTGCAAGACGAGAACCGGCTGCTCTGAAAGCCCTTCCTGCTCGTCACGTACGCTTTCTAGCAGCTCTACGGACACACACGCGTCAGCCTCTTCACTGTCCTACACAGCTAGCACGCTGGCAGTTACCGTCAACTTGGAAGCAGCCGCGCAGAAGGCAGTCGCCCTGCAACCGGCGAACAGCGCACATTCGCGGCTACACGCGAGCTGGCCGCACTCGGAGCTTTCGCGGCTCTTCTCTCGCTCTTTCCCGCAGAGCTCCGGCGATGCACAACTCGAACCGCGAAAGCCGCAATGAGCTTTGTGCAAGCTGCGCAGAAGAAACAAGGCACTAAACCGGCAAATGTCCAGCTAATCTCCAACGTGAAAAGGGTCAGCAAGGAAAGCTCTTGCTAACAGCCCAGAAGCATTGCGACGCTTCTCTGGATGATTTGCCCACCAACATTTCACATCAGCTCAAGCCGGCTGCCCGGAGGAAAAGAGGCTAGGAAAGATCGTAGCAGGCACGGTTGTTGCTGCACGAGAAGTGCCTGCTCCGGAGGCTTCTTGCGAGCAGCGCTAAAAGCACGCGAACATCGCGTTTCTGTGCTTTCCTGAACAGCTTGCGCTGGGACAGTTACAGCCGTGTTTTGCAAGCTGTCCGGGGTTCTGAGGCACTAAAAGTGCGGATGTGTGGCGACTGTGCAAGACGAGAACCGGCTGCTCTGAAAGCCCTTCCTGCTCGTCACGTACGCTTTCTAGCAGCTCTACGGACACACACGCGTCAGCCTCTTCACTGTCCTACACAGCTAGCACGCTGGCAGTTACCGTCAACTTGGAAGCAGCCGCGCAGAAGGCAGTCGCCCTGCAACCGGCGAACAGCGCATCATCGCGGCTACACGCGAGCTGGCCGCACTCGGAGCTTTCGCGGCTCTTCTCTCGCTCTTTCTCGCAGAGCTCCGGCGATGCACAACTCGAACCGCGAAAGCCGCAATGAGCTTTGTGCAAGCTGCGCAGAAGAAACAAGGCACTAAACCGGCAAATGTCCAGCTAATCTCCAACGTGAAAAGGGTCAGCAAGGAAAGCTCTTGCTAACAGCCCAGAAGCATTGCGACTCTTCTCTGGATGATTTGCCCACCAACACTTCACATCAGCTCAAGCCGGCTGCCCGGAGGAAAAGAGGCTAGGAAAGATCGTAGCAGGCACGGTTGTTGCTGCACGAGAAGTGCCTGCTCCGGAGGCTTCTTGCGAGCAGCGCTAAAAGCACGCGAACATCGCGTTTCTGTGCTTTCCTGAACAGCTTGCGCTGGGACAGTTACAGCCGTGTTTTGCAAGCTGTCCGGGGTTCTGAGGCACTAAAAGTGCGGATGTGTGGCGACTGTGCAAGACGAGAACCGGCTGCTCTGAAAGCCCTTCCTGCTCGTCACGTACGCTTTCTAGCAGCTCTACGGACACACACGCGTCAGCCTCTTCACTGTCCTACACAGCTAGCACGCTGGCAGTTACCGTCAACTTGGAAGCAGCCGCGCAGAAGGCAGTCGCCCTGCAACCGGCGAACAGCGCACATTCGCGGCTACACGCGAGCTGGCCGCACTCGGAGCTTTCGCGGCTCTTCTCTCGCTCTTTCCCGCAGAGCTCCGGCGATGCACAACTCGAACCGCGAAAGCCGCAATGAGCTTTGTGCAAGCTGCGCAGAAGAAACAAGGCACTAAACCGGCAAATGTCCAGCTAATCTCCCACGTGAAAAGGGTCAGCAAGGAAAGCTCTTGCTAACAGCCCAGAAGCATTGCGACTCTTCTCTGGATGATTTGCCCACCAACACTTCACATCAGCTCAAGCCGGCTGCCCGGAGGAAAAGAGGCTAGGAAAGATCGTAGCAGGCACGGTTGTTGCTGCACGAGAAGTGCCTGCTCCGGAGGCTTCTTGCGAGCAGCGCTAAAAGCACGCGAACATCGCGTTTCTGTGCTTTCCTGAACAGCTTGCGCTGGGACAGTTACAGCCGTGTTTTGCAAGCTGTCCGGGGTTCTGAGGCACTAAAAGTGCGGATGTGTGGCGACTGTGCAAGACGAGAACCGGCTGCTCTGAAAGCCCTTCCTGCTCGTCACGTACGCTTTCTAGCAGCTCTACGGACACACACGCGTCAGCCTCTTCACTGTCCTACACAGCTAGCACGCTGGCAGTTACCGTCAACTTGGAAGCAGCCGCGCAGAAGGCAGTCGCCCTGCAACCGGCGAACAGCGCACATTCGCGGCTACACGCGAGCTGGCCGCACTCGGAGCTTTCGCGGCTCTTCTCTCGCTCTTTCCCGCAGAGCTCCGGCGATGCACAACTCGAACCGCGAAAGCCGCAATGAGCTTTGTGCAAGCTGCGCAGAAGAAACAAGGCACTAAACCGGCAAATGTCCAGCTAATCTCCAACGTGAAAAGGGTCAGCAAGGAAAGCTCTTGCTAACAGCCCAGAAGCATTGCGACTCTTCTCTGGATGATTTGCCCACCAACACTTCACATCAGCTCAAGCCGGCTGCCCGGAGGAAAAGAGGCTAGGAAAGATCGTAGCAGGCACGGTTGTTGCTGCACGAGAAGTGCCTGCTCCGGAGGCTTCTTGCGAGCAGCGCTAAAAGCACGCGAACATCGCGTTTCTGTGCTTTCCTGAACAGCTTGCGCTGGGACAGTTACAGCCGTGTTTTGCAAGCTGTCCGGGGTTCTGAGGCACTAAAAGTGCGGATGTGTGGCGACTGTGCAAGACGAGAACCGGCTGCTCTGAAAGCCCTTCCTGCTCGTCACGTACGCTTTCTAGCAGCTCTACGGACACACACGCGTCAGCCTCTTCACTGTCCTACACAGCTAGCACGCTGGCAGTTACCGTCAACTTGGAAGCAGCCGCGCAGAAGGCAGTCGCCCTGCAACCGGCGAACAGCGCACATTCGCGGCTACACGCGAGCTGGCCGCACTCGGAGCTTTCGCGGCTCTTCTCTCGCTCTTTCCCGCAGAGCTCCGGCGATGCACAACTCGAACCGCGAAAGCCGCAATGAGCTTTGTGCAAGCTGCGCAGAAGAAACAAGGCACTAAACCGGCAAATGTCCAGCTAATCTCCAACGTGAAAAGGCTCAGCAAGGAAAGCTCTTCCTAACAGCCCAGAAGCATTGCGACTCTTCTCTGGATGATTTGCCCACCAACACTTCACATCAGCTCAAGCCGGCTGCCCGGAGGAAAAGAGGCTAGGAAAGATCGTAGCAGGCACGGTTGTTGCTGCACGAGAAGTGCCTGCTCCGGAGGCTTCTTGCGAGCAGCGCTAAAAGCACGCGAACATCGCGTTTCTGTGCTTTCCTGAACAGCTTGCGCTGGGACAGTTACAGCCGTGTTTTGCAAGCTGTCCGGGGTTCTGAGGCACTAAAAGTGCGGATGTGTGGCGACTGTGCAAGACGAGAACCGGCTGCTCTGAAAGCCCTTCCTGCTCGTCACGTACGCTTTCTAGCAGCTCTACGGACACACACGCGTCAGCCTCTTCACTGTCCTACACAGCTAGCACGCTGGCAGTTACCGTCAACTTGGAAGCAGCCGCGCAGAAGGCAGTCGCCCTGCAACCGGCGAACAGCGCACATTCGCGGCTACACGCGAGCTGGCCGCACTCGGAGCTTTCGCGGCTCTTCTCTCGCTCTTTCCCGCAGAGCTCCGGCGATGCACAACTCGAACCGCGAAAGCCGCAATGAGCTTTGTGCAAGCTGCGCAGAAGAAACAAGGCACTAAACCGGCAAATGTCCAGCTAATCTCCAACGTGAAAAGGGTCAGCAAGGAAAGCTCTTGCTAACAGCCCAGAAGCATTGCGACGCTTCTCTGGATGATTTGCCCACCAACACTTCACATCAGCTCAAGCCGGCTGCCCGGAGGAAAAGAGGCTAGGAAAGATCGTAGCAGGCACGGTTGTTGCTGCACGAGAAGTGCCTGCTCCGGAGGCTTCTTGCGAGCAGCGCTAAAAGCACGCGAACATCGCGTTTCTGTGCTTTCCTGAACAGCTTGCGCTGGGACAGTTACAGCCGTGTTTTGCAAGCTGTCCGGGGTTCTGAGGCACTAAAAGTGCGGATGTGTGGCGACTGTGCAAGACGAGAACCGGCTGCTCTGAAAGCCCTTCCTGCTCGTCACGTACGCTTTCTAGCAGCTCTACGGACACACACGCGTCAGCCTCTTCACTGTCCTACACAGCTAGCACGCTGGCAGTTACCGTCAACTTGGAAGCAGCCGCGCAGAAGGCAGTCGCCCTGCAACCGGCGAACAGCGCACATTCGCGGCTACACGCGAGCTGGCCGCACTCGGAGCTTTCGCGGCTCTTCTCTCGCTCTTTCCCGCAGAGCTCCGGCGATGCACAACTCGAACCGCGAAAGCCGCAATGAGCTTTGTGCAAGCTGCGCAGAAGAAACAAGGCACTAAACCGGCAAATGTCCAGCTAATCTCCAACGTGAAAAGGGTCAGCAAGGAAAGCTCTTGCTAACAGCCCAGAAGCATTGCGACGCTTCTCTGGATGATTTGCCCACCAACATTTCACATCAGCTCAAGCCGGCTGCCCGGAGGAAAAGAGGCTAGGAAAGATCGTAGCAGGCACGGTTGTTGCTGCACGAGAAGTGCCTGCTCCGGAGGCTTCTTGCGAGCAGCGCTAAAAGCACGCGAACATCGCGTTTCTGTGCTTTCCTGAACAGCTTGCGCTGGGACAGTTACAGCCGTGTTTTGCAAGCTGCCCGGGGTTCTGAGGCACTAAAAGTGCGGATGTGTGGCGACTGTGCAAGACGAGAACCGGCTGCTCTGAAAGCCCTTCCTGCTCGTCACGTACGCTTTCTAGCAGCTCTACGGACACACACGCGTCAGCCTCTTCACTGTCCTACACAGCTAGCACGCTGGCAGTTACCGTCAACTTGGAAGCAGCCGCGCAGAAGGCAGTCGCCCTGCAACCGGCGAACAGCGCACATTCGCGGCTACACGCGAGCTGGCCGCACTCGGAGCTTTCGCGGCTCTTCTCTCGCTCTTTCCCGCAGAGCTCCGGCGATGCACAACTCGAACCGCGAAAGCCGCAATGAGCTTTGTGCAAGCTGCGCAGAAGAAACAAGGCACTAAACCGGCAAATGTCCAGCTAATCTCCAACGTGAAAAGGGTCAGCAAGGAAAGCTCTTGCTAACAGCCCAGAAGCATTGCGACGCTTCTCTGGATGATTTGCCCACCAACACTTCACATCAGCTCAAGCCGGCTGCCCGGAGGAAAAGAGGCTAGGAAAGATCGTAGCAGGCACGGTTGTTGCTGCACGAGAAGTGCCTGCTCCGGAGGCTTCTTGCGAGCAGCGCTAAAAGCACGCGAACATCGCGTTTCTGTGCTTTCCTGAACAGCTTGCGCTGGGACAGTTACAGCCGTGTTTTGCAAGCTGCCCGGGGTTCTGAGGCACTAAAAGTGCGGATGTGTGGCGACTGTGCAAGACGAGAACCGGCTGCTCTGAAAGCCCTTCCTGCTCGTCACGTACGCTTTCTAGCAGCTCTACGGACACACACGCGTCAGCCTCTTCACTGTCCTACACAGCTAGCACGCTGGCAGTTACCGTCAACTTGGAAGCAGCCGCGCAGAAGGCAGTCGCCCTGCAACCGGCGAACAGCGCACATTCGCGGCTACACGCGAGCTGGCCGCACTCGGAGCTTTCGCGGCTCTTCTCTCGCTCTTTCCCGCAGAGCTCCGGCGATGCACAACTCGAACCGCGAAAGCCGCAATGAGCTTTGTGCAAGCTGCGCAGAAGAAACAAGGCACTAAACCGGCAAATGTCCAGCTAATCTCCAACGTGAAAAGGGTCAGCAAGGAAAGCTCTTGCTAACAGCCCAGAAGCATTGCGACGCTTCTCTGGATGATTTGCCCACCAACACTTCACATCAGCTCAAGCCGGCTGCCCGGAGGAAAAGAGGCTAGGAAAGATCGTAGCAGGCACGGTTGTTGCTGCACGAGAAGTGCCTGCTCCGGAGGCTTCTTGCGAGCAGCGCTAAAAGCACGCGAACATCGCGTTTCTGTGCTTTCCTGAACAGCTTGCGCTGGGACAGTTACAGCCGTGTTTTGCAAGCTGTCCGGGGTTCTGAGGCACTAAAAGTGCGGATGTGTGGCGACTGTGCAAGACGAGAACCGGCTGCTCTGAAAGCCCTTCCTGCTCGTCACGTACGCTTTCTAGCAGCTCTACGGACACACACGCGTCAGCCTCTTCACTGTCCTACACAGCTAGCACGCTGGCAGTTACCGTCAACTTGGAAGCAGCCGCGCAGAAGGCAGTCGCCCTGCAACCGGCGAACAGCGCACATTCGCGGCTACACGCGAGCTGGCCGCACTCGGAGCTTTCGCGGCTCTTCTCTCGCTCTTTCCCGCAGAGCTCCGGCGATGCACAACTCGAACCGCGAAAGCCGCAATGAGCTTTGTGCAAGCTGCGCAGAAGAAACAAGGCACTAAACCGGCAAATGTCCAGCTAATCTCCAACGTGAAAAGGGTCAGCAAGGAAAGCTCTTGCTAACAGCCCAGAAGCATTGCGACGCTTCTCTGGATGATTTGCCCACCAACACTTCACATCAGCTCAAGCCGGCTGCCCGGAGGAAAAGAGGCTAGGAAAGATCGTAGCAGGCACGGTTGTTGCTGCACGAGAAGTGCCTGCTCCGGAGGCTTCTTGCGAGCAGCGCTAAAAGCACGCGAACATCGCGTTTCTGTGCTTTCCTGAACAGCTTGCGCTGGGACAGTTACAGCCGTGTTTTGCAAGCTGTCCGGGGTTCTGAGGCACTAAAAGTGCGGATGTGTGGCGACTGTGCAAGACGAGAACCGGCTGCTCTGAAAGCCCTTCCTGCTCGTCACGTACGCTTTCTAGCAGCTCTACGGACACACACGCGTCAGCCTCTTCACTGTCCTACACAGCTAGCACGCTGGCAGTTACCGTCAACTTGGAAGCAGCCGCGCAGAAGGCAGTCGCCCTGCAACCGGCGAACAGCGCACATTCGCGGCTACACGCGAGCTGGCCGCACTCGGAGCTTTCGCGGCTCTTCTCTCGCTCTTTCCCGCAGAGCTCCGGCGATGCACAACTCGAACCGCGAAAGCCGCAATGAGCTTTGTGCAAGCTGCGCAGAAGAAACAAGGCACTAAACCGGCAAATGTCCAGCTAATCTCCAACGTGAAAAGGGTCAGCAAGGAAAGCTCTTGCTAACAGCCCAGAAGCATTGCGACGCTTCTCTGGATGATTTGCCCACCAACACTTCACATCAGCTCAAGCCGGCTGCCCGGAGGAAAAGAGGCTAGGAAAGATCGTAGCAGGCACGGTTGTTGCTGCACGAGAAGTGCCTGCTCCGGAGGCTTCTTGCGAGCAGCGCTAAAAGCACGCGAACATCGCGTTTCTGTGCTTTCCTGAACAGCTTGCGCTGGGACAGTTACAGCCGTGTTTTGCAAGCTGTCCGGGGTTCTGAGGCACTAAAAGTGCGGATGTGTGGCGACTGTGCAAGACGAGAACCGGCTGCTCTGAAAGCCCTTCCTGCTCGTCACGTACGCTTTCTAGCAGCTCTACGGACACACACGCGTCAGCCTCTTCACTGTCCTACACAGCTAGCACGCTGGCAGTTACCGTCAACTTGGAAGCAGCCGCGCAGAAGGCAGTCGCCCTGCAACCGGCGAACAGCGCACATTCGCGGCTACACGCGAGCTGGCCGCACTCGGAGCTTTCGCGGCTCTTCTCTCGCTCTTTCCCGCAGAGCTCCGGCGATGCACAACTCGAACCGCGAAAGCCGCAATGAGCTTTGTGCAAGCTGCGCAGAAGAAACAAGGCACTAAACCGGCAAATGTCCAGCTAATCTCCAACGTGAAAAGGGTCAGCAAGGAAAGCTC
Organism: Chlamydotis macqueenii; assembly: GCF_036417535.1. Classification (NCBI taxonomy): domain Eukaryota; kingdom Metazoa; phylum Chordata; class Aves; order Otidiformes; family Otididae; genus Chlamydotis; species Chlamydotis macqueenii. The sequence continues at coordinate 130,093 of NW_028239197.1, forward strand.
TTGCTAACAGCCCAGAAGCATTGCGACGCTTCTCTGGATGATTTGCCCACCAACATTTCACATCAGCTCAAGCCGGCTGCCCGGAGGAAAAGAGGCTAGGAAAGATCGTAGCAGGCACGGTTGTTGCTGCACGAGAAGTGCCTGCTCCGGAGGCTTCTTGCGAGCAGCGCTAAAAGCACGCGAACATCGCGTTTCTGTGCTTTCCTGAACAGCTTGCGCTGGGACAGTTACAGCCGTGTTTTGCAAGCTGTCCGGGGTTCTGAGGCACTAAAAGTGCGGATGTGTGGCGACTGTGCAAGACGAGAACCGGCTGCTCTGAAAGCCCTTCCTGCTCGTCACGTACGCTTTCTAGCAGCTCTACGGACACACACGCGTCAGCCTCTTCACTGTCCTACACAGCTAGCACGCTGGCAGTTACCGTCAACTTGGAAGCAGCCGCGCAGAAGGCAGTCGCCCTGCAACCGGCGAACAGCGCATCATCGCGGCTACACGCGAGCTGGCCGCACTCGGAGCTTTCGCGGCTCTTCTCTCGCTCTTTCTCGCAGAGCTCCGGCGATGCACAACTCGAACCGCGAAAGCCGCAATGAGCTTTGTGCAAGCTGCGCAGAAGAAACAAGGCACTAAACCGGCAAATGTCCAGCTAATCTCCAACGTGAAAAGGGTCAGCAAGGAAAGCTCTTGCTAACAGCCCAGAAGCATTGCGACTCTTCTCTGGATGATTTGCCCACCAACACTTCACATCAGCTCAAGCCGGCTGCCCGGAGGAAAAGAGGCTAGGAAAGATCGTAGCAGGCACGGTTGTTGCTGCACGAGAAGTGCCTGCTCCGGAGGCTTCTTGCGAGCAGCGCTAAAAGCACGCGAACATCGCGTTTCTGTGCTTTCCTGAACAGCTTGCGCTGGGACAGTTACAGCCGTGTTTTGCAAGCTGTCCGGGGTTCTGAGGCACTAAAAGTGCGGATGTGTGGCGACTGTGCAAGACGAGAACCGGCTGCTCTGAAAGCCCTTCCTGCTCGTCACGTACGCTTTCTAGCAGCTCTACGGACACACACGCGTCAGCCTCTTCACTGTCCTACACAGCTAGCACGCTGGCAGTTACCGTCAACTTGGAAGCAGCCGCGCAGAAGGCAGTCGCCCTGCAACCGGCGAACAGCGCACATTCGCGGCTACACGCGAGCTGGCCGCACTCGGAGCTTTCGCGGCTCTTCTCTCGCTCTTTCCCGCAGAGCTCCGGCGATGCACAACTCGAACCGCGAAAGCCGCAATGAGCTTTGTGCAAGCTGCGCAGAAGAAACAAGGCACTAAACCGGCAAATGTCCAGCTAATCTCCAACGTGAAAAGGGTCAGCAAGGAAAGCTCTTGCTAACAGCCCAGAAGCATTGCGACGCTTCTCTGGATGATTTGCCCACCAACACTTCACATCAGCTCAAGCCGGCTGCCCGGAGGAAAAGAGGCTAGGAAAGATCGTAGCAGGCACGGTTGTTGCTGCACGAGAAGTGCCTGCTCCGGAGGCTTCTTGCGAGCAGCGCTAAAAGCACGCGAACATCGCGTTTCTGTGCTTTCCTGAACAGCTTGCGCTGGGACAGTTACAGCCGTGTTTTGCAAGCTGTCCGGGGTTCTGAGGCACTAAAAGTGCGGATGTGTGGCGACTGTGCAAGACGAGAACCGGCTGCTCTGAAAGCCCTTCCTGCTCGTCACGTACGCTTTCTAGCAGCTCTACGGACACACACGCGTCAGCCTCTTCACTGTCCTACACAGCTAGCACGCTGGCAGTTACCGTCAACTTGGAAGCAGCCGCGCAGAAGGCAGTCGCCCTGCAACCGGCGAACAGCGCACATTCGCGGCTACACGCGAGCTGGCCGCACTCGGAGCTTTCGCGGCTCTTCTCTCGCTCTTTCCCGCAGAGCTCCGGCGATGCACAACTCGAACCGCGAAAGCCGCAATGAGCTTTGTGCAAGCTGCGCAGAAGAAACAAGGCACTAAACCGGCAAATGTCCAGCTAATCTCCAACGTGAAAAGGGTCAGCAAGGAAAGCTCTTGCTAACAGCCCAGAAGCATTGCGACGCTTCTCTGGATGATTTGCCCACCAACACTTCACATCAGCTCAAGCCGGCTGCCCGGAGGAAAAGAGGCTAGGAAAGATCGTAGCAGGCACGGTTGTTGCTGCACGAGAAGTGCCTGCTCCGGAGGCTTCTTGCGAGCAGCGCTAAAAGCACGCGAACATCGCGTTTCTGTGCTTTCCTGAACAGCTTGCGCTGGGACAGTTACAGCCGTGTTTTGCAAGCTGTCCGGGGTTCTGAGGCACTAAAAGTGCGGATGTGTGGCGACTGTGCAAGACGAGAACCGGCTGCTCTGAAAGCCCTTCCTGCTCGTCACGTACGCTTTCTAGCAGCTCTACGGACACACACGCGTCAGCCTCTTCACTGTCCTACACAGCTAGCACGCTGGCAGTTACCGTCAACTTGGAAGCAGCCGCGCAGAAGGCAGTCGCCCTGCAACCGGCGAACAGCGCACATTCGCGGCTACACGCGAGCTGGCCGCACTCGGAGCTTTCGCGGCTCTTCTCTCGCTCTTTCCCGCAGAGCTCCGGCGATGCACAACTCGAACCGCGAAAGCCGCAATGAGCTTTGTGCAAGCTGCGCAGAAGAAACAAGGCACTAAACCGGCAAATGTCCAGCTAATCTCCCACGTGAAAAGGGTCAGCAAGGAAAGCTCTTGCTAACAGCCCAGAAGCATTGCGACGCTTCTCTGGATGATTTGCCCACCAACACTTCACATCAGCTCAAGCCGGCTGCCCGGAGGAAAAGAGGCTAGGAAAGATCGTAGCAGGCACGGTTGTTGCTGCACGAGAAGTGCCTGCTCCGGAGGCTTCTTGCGAGCAGCGCTAAAAGCACGCGAACATCGCGTTTCTGTGCTTTCCTGAACAGCTTGCGCTGGGACAGTTACAGCCGTGTTTTGCAAGCTGTCCGGGGTTCTGAGGCACTAAAAGTGCGGATGTGTGGCGACTGTGCAAGACGAGAACCGGCTGCTCTGAAAGCCCTTCCTGCTCGTCACGTACGCTTTCTAGCAGCTCTACGGACACACACGCGTCAGCCTCTTCACTGTCCTACACAGCTAGCACGCTGGCAGTTACCGTCAACTTGGAAGCAGCCGCGCAGAAGGCAGTCGCCCTGCAACCGGCGAACAGCGCACATTCGCGGCTACACGCGAGCTGGCCGCACTCGGAGCTTTCGCGGCTCTTCTCTCGCTCTTTCCCGCAGAGCTCCGGCGATGCACAACTCGAACCGCGAAAGCCGCAATGAGCTTTGTGCAAGCTGCGCAGAAGAAACAAGGCACTAAACCGGCAAATGTCCAGCTAATCTCCAACGTGAAAAGGGTCAGCAAGGAAAGCTCTTGCTAACAGCCCAGAAGCATTGCGACTCTTCTCTGGATGATTTGCCCACCAACACTTCACATCAGCTCAAGCCGGCTGCCCGGAGGAAAAGAGGCTAGGAAAGATCGTAGCAGGCACGGTTGTTGCTGCACGAGAAGTGCCTGCTCCGGAGGCTTCTTGCGAGCAGCGCTAAAAGCACGCGAACATCGCGTTTCTGTGCTTTCCTGAACAGCTTGCGCTGGGACAGTTACAGCCGTGTTTTGCAAGCTGTCCGGGGTTCTGAGGCACTAAAAGTGCGGATGTGTGGCGACTGTGCAAGACGAGAACCGGCTGCTCTGAAAGCCCTTCCTGCTCGTCACGTACGCTTTCTAGCAGCTCTACGGACACACACGCGTCAGCCTCTTCACTGTCCTACACAGCTAGCACGCTGGCAGTTACCGTCAACTTGGAAGCAGCCGCGCAGAAGGCAGTCGCCCTGCAACCGGCGAACAGCGCATCATCGCGGCTACACGCGAGCTGGCCGCACTCGGAGCTTTCGCGGCTCTTCTCTCGCTCTTTCTCGCAGAGCTCCGGCGATGCACAACTCGAACCGCGAAAGCCGCAATGAGCTTTGTGCAAGCTGCGCAGAAGAAACAAGGCACTAAACCGGCAAATGTCCAGCTAATCTCCAACGTGAAAAGGGTCAGCAAGGAAAGCTCTTGCTAACAGCCCAGAAGCATTGCGACTCTTCTCTGGATGATTTGCCCACCAACACTTCACATCAGCTCAAGCCGGCTGCCCGGAGGAAAAGAGGCTAGGAAAGATCGTAGCAGGCACGGTTGTTGCTGCACGAGAAGTGCCTGCTCCGGAGGCTTCTTGCGAGCAGCGCTAAAAGCACGCGAACATCGCGTTTCTGTGCTTTCCTGAACAGCTTGCGCTGGGACAGTTACAGCCGTGTTTTGCAAGCTGTCCGGGGTTCTGAGGCACTAAAAGTGCGGATGTGTGGCGACTGTGCAAGACGAGAACCGGCTGCTCTGAAAGCCCTTCCTGCTCGTCACGTACGCTTTCTAGCAGCTCTACGGACACACACGCGTCAGCCTCTTCACTGTCCTACACAGCTAGCACGCTGGCAGTTACCGTCAACTTGGAAGCAGCCGCGCAGAAGGCAGTCGCCCTGCAACCGGCGAACAGCGCACATTCGCGGCTACACGCGAGCTGGCCGCACTCGGAGCTTTCGCGGCTCTTCTCTCGCTCTTTCCCGCAGAGCTCCGGCGATGCACAACTCGAACCGCGAAAGCCGCAATGAGCTTTGTGCAAGCTGCGCAGAAGAAACAAGGCACTAAACCGGCAAATGTCCAGCTAATCTCCAACGTGAAAAGGGTCAGCAAGGAAAGCTCTTGCTAACAGCCCAGAAGCATTGCGACGCTTCTCTGGATGATTTGCCCACCAACACTTCACATCAGCTCAAGCCGGCTGCCCGGAGGAAAAGAGGCTAGGAAAGATCGTAGCAGGCACGGTTGTTGCTGCACGAGAAGTGCCTGCTCCGGAGGCTTCTTGCGAGCAGCGCTAAAAGCACGCGAACATCGCGTTTCTGTGCTTTCCTGAACAGCTTGCGCTGGGACAGTTACAGCCGTGTTTTGCAAGCTGTCCGGGGTTCTGAGGCACTAAAAGTGCGGATGTGTGGCGACTGTGCAAGACGAGAACCGGCTGCTCTGAAAGCCCTTCCTGCTCGTCACGTACGCTTTCTAGCAGCTCTACGGACACACACGCGTCAGCCTCTTCACTGTCCTACACAGCTAGCACGCTGGCAGTTACCGTCAACTTGGAAGCAGCCGCGCAGAAGGCAGTCGCCCTGCAACCGGCGAACAGCGCACATTCGCGGCTACACGCGAGCTGGCCGCACTCGGAGCTTTCGCGGCTCTTCTCTCGCTCTTTCCCGCAGAGCTCCGGCGATGCACAACTCGAACCGCGAAAGCCGCAATGAGCTTTGTGCAAGCTGCGCAGAAGAAACAAGGCACTAAACCGGCAAATGTCCAGCTAATCTCCAACGTGAAAAGGGTCAGCAAGGAAAGCTCTTGCTAACAGCCCAGAAGCATTGCGACGCTTCTCTGGATGATTTGCCCACCAACACTTCACATCAGCTCAAGCCGGCTGCCCGGAGGAAAAGAGGCTAGGAAAGATCGTAGCAGGCACGGTTGTTGCTGCACGAGAAGTGCCTGCTCCGGAGGCTTCTTGCGAGCAGCGCTAAAAGCACGCGAACATCGCGTTTCTGTGCTTTCCTGAACAGCTTGCGCTGGGACAGTTACAGCCGTGTTTTGCAAGCTGTCCGGGGTTCTGAGGCACTAAAAGTGCGGATGTGTGGCGACTGTGCAAGACGAGAACCGGCTGCTCTGAAAGCCCTTCCTGCTCGTCACGTACGCTTTCTAGCAGCTCTACGGACACACACGCGTCAGCCTCTTCACTGTCCTACACAGCTAGCACGCTGGCAGTTACCGTCAACTTGGAAGCAGCCGCGCAGAAGGCAGTCGCCCTGCAACCGGCGAACAGCGCACATTCGCGGCTACACGCGAGCTGGCCGCACTCGGAGCTTTCGCGGCTCTTCTCTCGCTCTTTCCCGCAGAGCTCCGGCGATGCACAACTCGAACCGCGAAAGCCGCAATGAGCTTTGTGCAAGCTGCGCAGAAGAAACAAGGCACTAAACCGGCAAATGTCCAGCTAATCTCCCACGTGAAAAGGGTCAGCAAGGAAAGCTCTTGCTAACAGCCCAGAAGCATTGCGACGCTTCTCTGGATGATTTGCCCACCAACACTTCACATCAGCTCAAGCCGGCTGCCCGGAGGAAAAGAGGCTAGGAAAGATCGTAGCAGGCACGGTTGTTGCTGCACGAGAAGTGCCTGCTCCGGAGGCTTCTTGCGAGCAGCGCTAAAAGCACGCGAACATCGCGTTTCTGTGCTTTCCTGAACAGCTTGCGCTGGGACAGTTACAGCCGTGTTTTGCAAGCTGTCCGGGGTTCTGAGGCACTAAAAGTGCGGATGTGTGGCGACTGTGCAAGACGAGAACCGGCTGCTCTGAAAGCCCTTCCTGCTCGTCACGTACGCTTTCTAGCAGCTCTACGGACACACACGCGTCAGCCTCTTCACTGTCCTACACAGCTAGCACGCTGGCAGTTACCGTCAACTTGGAAGCAGCCGCGCAGAAGGCAGTCGCCCTGCAACCGGCGAACAGCGCACATTCGCGGCTACACGCGAGCTGGCCGCACTCGGAGCTTTCGCGGCTCTTCTCTCGCTCTTTCCCGCAGAGCTCCGGCGATGCACAACTCGAACCGCGAAAGCCGCAATGAGCTTTGTGCAAGCTGCGCAGAAGAAACAAGGCACTAAACCGGCAAATGTCCAGCTAATCTCCAACGTGAAAAGGGTCAGCAAGGAAAGCTCTTGCTAACAGCCCAGAAGCATTGCGACTCTTCTCTGGATGATTTGCCCACCAACACTTCACATCAGCTCAAGCCGGCTGCCCGGAGGAAAAGAGGCTAGGAAAGATCGTAGCAGGCACGGTTGTTGCTGCACGAGAAGTGCCTGCTCCGGAGGCTTCTTGCGAGCAGCGCTAAAAGCACGCGAACATCGCGTTTCTGTGCTTTCCTGAACAGCTTGCGCTGGGACAGTTACAGCCGTGTTTTGCAAGCTGTCCGGGGTTCTGAGGCACTAAAAGTGCGGATGTGTGGCGACTGTGCAAGACGAGAACCGGCTGCTCTGAAAGCCCTTCCTGCTCGTCACGTACGCTTTCTAGCAGCTCTACGGACACACACGCGTCAGCCTCTTCACTGTCCTACACAGCTAGCACGCTGGCAGTTACCGTCAACTTGGAAGCAGCCGCGCAGAAGGCAGTCGCCCTGCAACCGGCGAACAGCGCACATTCGCGGCTACACGCGAGCTGGCCGCACTCGGAGCTTTCGCGGCTCTTCTCTCGCTCTTTCCCGCAGAGCTCCGGCGATGCACAACTCGAACCGCGAAAGCCGCAATGAGCTTTGTGCAAGCTGCGCAGAAGAAACAAGGCACTAAACCGGCAAATGTCCAGCTAATCTCCAACGTGAAAAGGGTCAGCAAGGAAAGCTCTTGCTAACAGCCCAGAAGCATTGCGACGCTTCTCTGGATGATTTGCCCACCAACACTTCACATCAGCTCAAGCCGGCTGCCCGGAGGAAAAGAGGCTAGGAAAGATCGTAGCAGGCACGGTTGTTGCTGCACGAGAAGTGCCTGCTCCGGAGGCTTCTTGCGAGCAGCGCTAAAAGCACGCGAACATCGCGTTTCTGTGCTTTCCTGAACAGCTTGCGCTGGGACAGTTACAGCCGTGTTTTGCAAGCTGTCCGGGGTTCTGAGGCACTAAAAGTGCGGATGTGTGGCGACTGTGCAAGACGAGAACCGGCTGCTCTGAAAGCCCTTCCTGCTCGTCACGTACGCTTTCTAGCAGCTCTACGGACACACACGCGTCAGCCTCTTCACTGTCCTACACAGCTAGCACGCTGGCAGTTACCGTCAACTTGGAAGCAGCCGCGCAGAAGGCAGTCGCCCTGCAACCGGCGAACAGCGCACATTCGCGGCTACACGCGAGCTGGCCGCACTCGGAGCTTTCGCGGCTCTTCTCTCGCTCTTTCCCGCAGAGCTCCGGCGATGCACAACTCGAACCGCGAAAGCCGCAATGAGCTTTGTGCAAGCTGCGCAGAAGAAACAAGGCACTAAACCGGCAAATGTCCAGCTAATCTCCAACGTGAAAAGGGTCAGCAAGGAAAGCTCTTGCTAACAGCCCAGAAGCATTGCGACGCTTCTCTGGATGATTTGCCCACCAACACTTCACATCAGCTCAAGCCGGCTGCCCGGAGGAAAAGAGGCTAGGAAAGATCGTAGCAGGCACGGTTGTTGCTGCACGAGAAGTGCCTGCTCCGGAGGCTTCTTGCGAGCAGCGCTAAAAGCACGCGAACATCGCGTTTCTGTGCTTTCCTGAACAGCTTGCGCTGGGACAGTTACAGCCGTGTTTTGCAAGCTGTCCGGGGTTCTGAGGCACTAAAAGTGCGGATGTGTGGCGACTGTGCAAGACGAGAACCGGCTGCTCTGAAAGCCCTTCCTGCTCGTCACGTACGCTTTCTAGCAGCTCTACGGACACACACGCGTCAGCCTCTTCACTGTCCTACACAGCTAGCACGCTGGCAGTTACCGTCAACTTGGAAGCAGCCGCGCAGAAGGCAGTCGCCCTGCAACCGGCGAACAGCGCACATTCGCGGCTACACGCGAGCTGGCCGCACTCGGAGCTTTCGCGGCTCTTCTCTCGCTCTTTCCCGCAGAGCTCCGGCGATGCACAACTCGAACCGCGAAAGCCGCAATGAGCTTTGTGCAAGCTGCGCAGAAGAAACAAGGCACTAAACCGGCAAATGTCCAGCTAATCTCCAACGTGAAAAGGGTCAGCAAGGAAAGCTCTTGCTAACAGCCCAGAAGCATTGCGACGCTTCTCTGGATGATTTGCCCACCAACATTTCACATCAGCTCAAGCCGGCTGCCCGGAGGAAAAGAGGCTAGGAAAGATCGTAGCAGGCACGGTTGTTGCTGCACGAGAAGTGCCTGCTCCGGAGGCTTCTTGCGAGCAGCGCTAAAAGCACGCGAACATCGCGTTTCTGTGCTTTCCTGAACAGCTTGCGCTGGGACAGTTACAGCCGTGTTTTGCAAGCTGTCCGGGGTTCTGAGGCACTAAAAGTGCGGATGTGTGGCGACTGTGCAAGACGAGAACCGGCTGCTCTGAAAGCCCTTCCTGCTCGTCACGTACGCTTTCTAGCAGCTCTACGGACACACACGCGTCAGCCTCTTCACTGTCCTACACAGCTAGCACGCTGGCAGTTACCGTCAACTTGGAAGCAGCCGCGCAGAAGGCAGTCGCCCTGCAACCGGCGAACAGCGCACATTCGCGGCTACACGCGAGCTGGCCGCACTCGGAGCTTTCGCGGCTCTTCTCTCGCTCTTTCCCGCAGAGCTCCGGCGATGCACAACTCGAACCGCGAAAGCCGCAATGAGCTTTGTGCAAGCTGCGCAGAAGAAACAAGGCACTAAACCGGCAAATGTCCAGCTAATCTCCAACGTGAAAAGGGTCAGCAAGGAAAGCTCTTGCTAACAGCCCAGAAGCATTGCGACGCTTCTCTGGATGATTTGCCCACCAACACTTCACATCAGCTCAAGCCGGCTGCCCGGAGGAAAAGAGGCTAGGAAAGATCGTAGCAGGCACGGTTGTTGCTGCACGAGAAGTGCCTGCTCCGGAGGCTTCTTGCGAGCAGCGCTAAAAGCACGCGAACATCGCGTTTCTGTGCTTTCCTGAACAGCTTGCGCTGGGACAGTTACAGCCGTGTTTTGCAAGCTGTCCGGGGTTCTGAGGCACTAAAAGTGCGGATGTGTGGCGACTGTGCAAGACGAGAACCGGCTGCTCTGAAAGCCCTTCCTGCTCGTCACGTACGCTTTCTAGCAGCTCTACGGACACACACGCGTCAGCCTCTTCACTGTCCTACACAGCTAGCACGCTGGCAGTTACCGTCAACTTGGAAGCAGCCGCGCAGAAGGCAGTCGCCCTGCAACCGGCGAACAGCGCACATTCGCGGCTACACGCGAGCTGGCCGCACTCGGAGCTTTCGCGGCTCTTCTCTCGCTCTTTCCCGCAGAGCTCCGGCGATGCACAACTCGAACCGCGAAAGCCGCAATGAGCTTTGTGCAAGCTGCGCAGAAGAAACAAGGCACTAAACCGGCAAATGTCCAGCTAATCTCCAACGTGAAAAGGGTCAGCAAGGAAAGCTCTTGCTAACAGCCCAGAAGCATTGCGACTCTTCTCTGGATGATTTGCCCACCAACACTTCACATCAGCTCAAGCCGGCTGCCCGGAGGAAAAGAGGCTAGGAAAGATCGTAGCAGGCACGGTTGTTGCTGCACGAGAAGTGCCTGCTCCGGAGGCTTCTTGCGAGCAGCGCTAAAAGCACGCGAACATCGCGTTTCTGTGCTTTCCTGAACAGCTTGCGCTGGGACAGTTACAGCCGTGTTTTGCAAGCTGTCCGGGGTTCTGAGGCACTAAAAGTGCGGATGTGTGGCGACTGTGCAAGACGAGAACCGGCTGCTCTGAAAGCCCTTCCTGCTCGTCACGTACGCTTTCTAGCAGCTCTACGGACACACACGCGTCAGCCTCTTCACTGTCCTACACAGCTAGCACGCTGGCAGTTACCGTCAACTTGGAAGCAGCCGCGCAGAAGGCAGTCGCCCTGCAACCGGCGAACAGCGCACATTCGCGGCTACACGCGAGCTGGCCGCACTCGGAGCTTTCGCGGCTCTTCTCTCGCTCTTTCCCGCAGAGCTCCGGCGATGCACAACTCGAACCGCGAAAGCCGCAATGAGCTTTGTGCAAGCTGCGCAGAAGAAACAAGGCACTAAACCGGCAAATGTCCAGCTAATCTCCAACGTGAAAAGGGTCAGCAAGGAAAGCTCTTGCTAACAGCCCAGAAGCATTGCGACGCTTCTCTGGATGATTTGCCCACCAACACTTCACATCAGCTCAAGCCGGCTGCCCGGAGGAAAAGAGGCTAGGAAAGATCGTAGCAGGCACGGTTGTTGCTGCACGAGAAGTGCCTGCTCCGGAGGCTTCTTGCGAGCAGCGCTAAAAGCACGCGAACATCGCGTTTCTGTGCTTTCCTGAACAGCTTGCGCTGGGACAGTTACAGCCGTGTTTTGCAAGCTGTCCGGGGTTCTGAGGCACTAAAAGTGCGGATGTGTGGCGACTGTGCAAGACGAGAACCGGCTGCTCTGAAAGCCCTTCCTGCTCGTCACGTACGCTTTCTAGCAGCTCTACGGACACACACGCGTCAGCCTCTTCACTGTCCTACACAGCTAGCACGCTGGCAGTTACCGTCAACTTGGAAGCAGCCGCGCAGAAGGCAGTCGCCCTGCAACCGGCGAACAGCGCACATTCGCGGCTACACGCGAGCTGGCCGCACTCGGAGCTTTCGCGGCTCTTCTCTCGCTCTTTCCCGCAGAGCTCCGGCGATGCACAACTCGAACCGCGAAAGCCGCAATGAGCTTTGTGCAAGCTGCGCAGAAGAAACAAGGCACTAAACCGGCAAATGTCCAGCTAATCTCCAACGTGAAAAGGGTCAGCAAGGAAAGCTCTTGCTAACAGCCCAGAAGCATTGCGACGCTTCTCTGGATGATTTGCCCACCAACACTTCACATCAGCTCAAGCCGGCTGCCCGGAGGAAAAGAGGCTAGGAAAGATCGTAGCAGGCACGGTTGTTGCTGCACGAGAAGTGCCTGCTCCGGAGGCTTCTTGCGAGCAGCGCTAAAAGCACGCGAACATCGCGTTTCTGTGCTTTCCTGAACAGCTTGCGCTGGGACAGTTACAGCCGTGTTTTGCAAGCTGTCCGGGGTTCTGAGGCACTAAAAGTGCGGATGTGTGGCGACTGTGCAAGACGAGAACCGGCTGCTCTGAAAGCCCTTCCTGCTCGTCACGTACGCTTTCTAGCAGCTCTACGGACACACACGCGTCAGCCTCTTCACTGTCCTACACAGCTAGCACGCTGGCAGTTACCGTCAACTTGGAAGCAGCCGCGCAGAAGGCAGTCGCCCTGCAACCGGCGAACAGCGCACATTCGCGGCTACACGCGAGCTGGCCGCACTCGGAGCTTTCGCGGCTCTTCTCTCGCTCTTTCCCGCAGAGCTCCGGCGATGCACAACTCGAACCGCGAAAGCCGCAATGAGCTTTGTGCAAGCTGCGCAGAAGAAACAAGGCACTAAACCGGCAAATGTCCAGCTAATCTCCAACGTGAAAAGGGTCAGCAAGGAAAGCTCTTGCTAACAGCCCAGAAGCATTGCGACGCTTCTCTGGATGATTTGCCCACCAACACTTCACATCAGCTCAAGCCGGCTGCCCGGAGGAAAAGAGGCTAGGAAAGATCGTAGCAGGCACGGTTGTTGCTGCACGAGAAGTGCCTGCTCCGGAGGCTTCTTGCGAGCAGCGCTAAAAGCACGCGAACATCGCGTTTCTGTGCTTTCCTGAACAGCTTGCGCTGGGACAGTTACAGCCGTGTTTTGCAAGCTGTCCGGGGTTCTGAGGCACTAAAAGTGCGGATGTGTGGCGACTGTGCAAGACGAGAACCGGCTGCTCTGAAAGCCCTTCCTGCTCGTCACGTACGCTTTCTAGCAGCTCTACGGACACACACGCGTCAGCCTCTTCACTGTCCTACACAGCTAGCACGCTGGCAGTTACCGTCAACTTGGAAGCAGCCGCGCAGAAGGCAGTCGCCCTGCAACCGGCGAACAGCGCACATTCGCGGCTACACGCGAGCTGGCCGCACTCGGAGCTTTCGCGGCTCTTCTCTCGCTCTTTCCCGCAGAGCTCCGGCGATGCACAACTCGAACCGCGAAAGCCGCAATGAGCTTTGTGCAAGCTGCGCAGAAGAAACAAGGCACTAAACCGGCAAATGTCCAGCTAATCTCCAACGTGAAAAGGGTCAGCAAGGAAAGCTCTTGCTAACAGCCCAGAAGCATTGCGACTCTTCTCTGGATGATTTGCCCACCAACACTTCACATCAGCTCAAGCCGGCTGCCCGGAGGAAAAGAGGCTAGGAAAGATCGTAGCAGGCACGGTTGTTGCTGCACGAGAAGTGCCTGCTCCGGAGGCTTCTTGCGAGCAGCGCTAAAAGCACGCGAACATCGCGTTTCTGTGCTTTCCTGAACAGCTTGCGCTGGGACAGTTACAGCCGTGTTTTGCAAGCTGTCCGGGGTTCTGAGGCACTAAAAGTGCGGATGTGTGGCGACTGTGCAAGACGAGAACCGGCTGCTCTGAAAGCCCTTCCTGCTCGTCACGTACGCTTTCTAGCAGCTCTACGGACACACACGCGTCAGCCTCTTCACTGTCCTACACAGCTAGCACGCTGGCAGTTACCGTCAACTTGGAAGCAGCCGCGCAGAAGGCAGTCGCCCTGCAACCGGCGAACAGCGCACATTCGCGGCTACACGCGAGCTGGCCGCACTCGGAGCTTTCGCGGCTCTTCTCTCGCTCTTTCCCGCAGAGCTCCGGCGATGCACAACTCGAACCGCGAAAGCCGCAATGAGCTTTGTGCAAGCTGCGCAGAAGAAACAAGGCACTAAACCGGCAAATGTCCAGCTAATCTCCAACGTGAAAAGGGTCAGCAAGGAAAGCTCTTGCTAACAGCCCAGAAGCATTGCGACGCTTCTCTGGATGATTTGCCCACCAACACTTCACATCAGCTCAAGCCGGCTGCCCGGAGGAAAAGAGGCTAGGAAAGATCGTAGCAGGCACGGTTGTTGCTGCACGAGAAGTGCCTGCTCCGGAGGCTTCTTGCGAGCAGCGCTAAAAGCACGCGAACATCGCGTTTCTGTGCTTTCCTGAACAGCTTGCGCTGGGACAGTTACAGCCGTGTTTTGCAAGCTGTCCGGGGTTCTGAGGCACTAAAAGTGCGGATGTGTGGCGACTGTGCAAGACGAGAACCGGCTGCTCTGAAAGCCCTTCCTGCTCGTCACGTACGCTTTCTAGCAGCTCTACGGACACACACGCGTCAGCCTCTTCACTGTCCTACACAGCTAGCACGCTGGCAGTTACCGTCAACTTGGAAGCAGCCGCGCAGAAGGCAGTCGCCCTGCAACCGGCGAACAGCGCACATTCGCGGCTACACGCGAGCTGGCCGCACTCGGAGCTTTCGCGGCTCTTCTCTCGCTCTTTCCCGCAGAGCTCCGGCGATGCACAACTCGAACCGCGAAAGCCGCAATGAGCTTTGTGCAAGCTGCGCAGAAGAAACAAGGCACTAAACCGGCAAATGTCCAGCTAATCTCCAACGTGAAAAGGGTCAGCAAGGAAAGCTCTTGCTAACAGCCCAGAAGCATTGCGACGCTTCTCTGGATGATTTGCCCACCAACACTTCACATCAGCTCAAGCCGGCTGCCCGGCGGAAAAGAGGCTAGGAAAGATCGTAGCAGGCACGGTTGTTGCTGCACGAGAAGTGCCTGCTCCGGAGGCTTCTTGCGAGCAGCGCTAAAAGCACGCGAACATCGCGTTTCTGTGCTTTCCTGAACAGCTTGCGCTGGGACAGTTACAGCCGTGTTTTGCAAGCTGTCCGGGGTTCTGAGGCACTAAAAGTGCGGATGTGTGGCGACTGTGCAAGACGAGAACCGGCTGCTCTGAAAGCCCTTCCTGCTCGTCACGTACGCTTTCTAGCAGCTCTACGGACACACACGCGTCAGCCTCTTCACTGTCCTACACAGCTAGCACGCTGGCAGTTACCGTCAACTTGGAAGCAGCCGCGCAGAAGGCAGTCGCCCTGCAACCGGCGAACAGCGCACATTCGCGGCTACACGCGAGCTGGCCGCACTCGGAGCTTTCGCGGCTCTTCTCTCGCTCTTTCCCGCAGAGCTCCGGCGATGCACAACTCGAACCGCGAAAGCCGCAATGAGCTTTGTGCAAGCTGCGCAGAAGAAACAAGGCACTAAACCGGCAAATGTCCAGCTAATCTCCAACGTGAAAAGGGTCAGCAAGGAAAGCTCTTGCTAACAGCCCAGAAGCATTGCGACGCTTCTCTGGATGATTTGCCCACCAACACTTCACATCAGCTCAAGCCGGCTGCCCGGCGGAAAAGAGGCTAGGAAAGATCGTAGCAGGCACGGTTGTTGCTGCACGAGAAGTGCCTGCTCCGGAGGCTTCTTGCGAGCAGCGCTAAAAGCACGCGAACATCGCGTTTCTGTGCTTTCCTGAACAGCTTGCGCTGGGACAGTTACAGCCGTGTTTTGCAAGCTGTCCGGGGTTCTGAGGCACTAAAAGTGCGGATGTGTGGCGACTGTGCAAGACGAGAACCGGCTGCTCTGAAAGCCCTTCCTGCTCGTCACGTACGCTTTCTAGCAGCTCTACGGACACACACGCGTCAGCCTCTTCACTGTCCTACACAGCTAGCACGCTGGCAGTTACCGTCAACTTGGAAGCAGCCGCGCAGAAGGCAGTCGCCCTGCAACCGGCGAACAGCGCACATTCGCGGCTACACGCGAGCTGGCCGCACTCGGAGCTTTCGCGGCTCTTCTCTCGCTCTTTCCCGCAGAGCTCCGGCGATGCACAACTCGAACCGCGAAAGCCGCAATGAGCTTTGTGCAAGCTGCGCAGAAGAAACAAGGCACTAAACCGGCAAATGTCCAGCTAATCTCCCACGTGAAAAGGGTCAGCAAGGAAAGCTCTTGCTAACAGCCCAGAAGCATTGCGACGCTTCTCTGGATGATTTGCCCACCAACACTTCACATCAGCTCAAGCCGGCTGCCCGGAGGAAAAGAGGCTAGGAAAGATCGTAGCAGGCACGGTTGTTGCTGCACGAGAAGTGCCTGCTCCGGAGGCTTCTTGCGAGCAGCGCTAAAAGCACGCGAACATCGCGTTTCTGTGCTTTCCTGAACAGCTTGCGCTGGGACAGTTACAGCCGTGTTTTGCAAGCTGTCCGGGGTTCTGAGGCACTAAAAGTGCGGATGTGTGGCGACTGTGCAAGACGAGAACCGGCTGCTCTGAAAGCCCTTCCTGCTCGTCACGTACGCTTTCTAGCAGCTCTACGGACACACACGCGTCAGCCTCTTCACTGTCCTACACAGCTAGCACGCTGGCAGTTACCGTCAACTTGGAAGCAGCCGCGCAGAAGGCAGTCGCCCTGCAACCGGCGAACAGCGCATCATCGCGGCTACACGCGAGCTGGCCGCACTCGGAGCTTTCGCGGCTCTTCTCTCGCTCTTTCCCGCAGAGCTCCGGCGATGCACAACTCGAACCGCGAAAGCCGCAATGAGCTTTGTGCAAGCTGCGCAGAAGAAACAAGGCACTAAACCGGCAAATGTCCAGCTAATCTCCAACGTGAAAAGGGTCAGCAAGGAAAGCTCTTGCTAACAGCCCAGAAGCATTGCGACTCTTCTCTGGATGATTTGCCCACCAACACTTCACATCAGCTCAAGCCGGCTGCCCGGAGGAAAAGAGGCTAGGAAAGATCGTAGCAGGCACGGTTGTTGCTGCACGAGAAGTGCCTGCTCCGGAGGCTTCTTGCGAGCAGCGCTAAAAGCACGCGAACATCGCGTTTCTGTGCTTTCCTGAACAGCTTGCGCTGGGACAGTTACAGCCGTGTTTTGCAAGCTGTCCGGGGTTCTGAGGCACTAAAAGTGCGGATGTGTGGCGACTGTGCAAGACGAGAACCGGCTGCTCTGAAAGCCCTTCCTGCTCGTCACGTACGCTTTCTAGCAGCTCTACGGACACACACGCGTCAGCCTCTTCACTGTCCTACACAGCTAGCACGCTGGCAGTTACCGTCAACTTGGAAGCAGCCGCGCAGAAGGCAGTCGCCCTGCAACCGGCGAACAGCGCACATTCGCGGCTACACGCGAGCTGGCCGCACTCGGAGCTTTCGCGGCTCTTCTCTCGCTCTTTCCCGCAGAGCTCCGGCGATGCACAACTCGAACCGCGAAAGCCGCAATGAGCTTTGTGCAAGCTGCGCAGAAGAAACAAGGCACTAAACCGGCAAATGTCCAGCTAATCTCCAACGTGAAAAGGGTCAGCAAGGAAAGCTCTTGCTAACAGCCCAGAAGCATTGCGACTCTTCTCTGGATGATTTGCCCACCAACACTTCACATCAGCTCAAGCCGGCTGCCCGGAGGAAAAGAGGCTAGGAAAGATCGTAGCAGGCACGGTTGTTGCTGCACGAGAAGTGCCTGCTCCGGAGGCTTCTTGCGAGCAGCGCTAAAAGCACGCGAACATCGCGTTTCTGTGCTTTCCTGAACAGCTTGCGCTGGGACAGTTACAGCCGTGTTTTGCAAGCTGTCCGGGGTTCTGAGGCACTAAAAGTGCGGATGTGTGGCGACTGTGCAAGACGAGAACCGGCTGCTCTGAAAGCCCTTCCTGCTCGTCACGTACGCTTTCTAGCAGCTCTACGGACACACACGCGTCAGCCTCTTCACTGTCCTACACAGCTAGCACGCTGGCAGTTACCGTCAACTTGGAAGCAGCCGCGCAGAAGGCAGTCGCCCTGCAACCGGCGAACAGCGCACATTCGCGGCTACACGCGAGCTGGCCGCACTCGGAGCTTTCGCGGCTCTTCTCTCGCTCTTTCCCGCAGAGCTCCGGCGATGCACAACTCGAACCGCGAAAGCCGCAATGAGCTTTGTGCAAGCTGCGCAGAAGAAACAAGGCACTAAACCGGCAAATGTCCAGCTAATCTCCAACGTGAAAAGGGTCAGCAAGGAAAGCTCTTGCTAACAGCCCAGAAGCATTGCGACGCTTCTCTGGATGATTTGCCCACCAACATTTCACATCAGCTCAAGCCGGCTGCCCGGAGGAAAAGAGGCTAGGAAAGATCGTAGCAGGCACGGTTGTTGCTGCACGAGAAGTGCCTGCTCCGGAGGCTTCTTGCGAGCAGCGCTAAAAGCACGCGAACATCGCGTTTCTGTGCTTTCCTGAACAGCTTGCGCTGGGACAGTTACAGCCGTGTTTTGCAAGCTGTCCGGGGTTCTGAGGCACTAAAAGTGCGGATGTGTGGCGACTGTGCAAGACGAGAACCGGCTGCTCTGAAAGCCCTTCCTGCTCGTCACGTACGCTTTCTAGCAGCTCTACGGACACACACGCGTCAGCCTCTTCACTGTCCTACACAGCTAGCACGCTGGCAGTTACCGTCAACTTGGAAGCAGCCGCGCAGAAGGCACTCGCCCTGCAACCGGCGAACAGCGCATCATCGCGGCTACACGCGAGCTGGCCGCACTCGGAGCTTTCGCGGCTCTTCTCTCGCTCTTTCCCGCAGAGCTCCGGCGATGCACAACTCGAACCGCGAAAGCCGCAATGAGCTTTGTGCAAGCTGCGCAGAAGAAACAAGGCACTAAACCGGCAAATGTCCAGCTAATCTCCAACGTGAAAAGGGTCAGCAAGGAAAGCTCTTGCTAACAGCCCAGAAGCATTGCGACTCTTCTCTGGATGATTTGCCCACCAACACTTCACATCAGCTCAAGCCGGCTGCCCGGAGGAAAAGAGGCTAGGAAAGATCGTAGCAGGCACGGTTGTTGCTGCACGAGAAGTGCCTGCTCCGGAGGCTTCTTGCGAGCAGCGCTAAAAGCACGCGAACATCGCGTTTCTGTGCTTTCCTGAACAGCTTGCGCTGGGACAGTTACAGCCGTGTTTTGCAAGCTGTCCGGGGTTCTGAGGCACTAAAAGTGCGGATGTGTGGCGACTGTGCAAGACGAGAACCGGCTGCTCTGAAAGCCCTTCCTGCTCGTCACGTACGCTTTCTAGCAGCTCTACGGACACACACGCGTCAGCCTCTTCACTGTCCTACACAGCTAGCACGCTGGCAGTTACCGTCAACTTGGAAGCAGCCGCGCAGAAGGCAGTCGCCCTGCAACCGGCGAACAGCGCACATTCGCGGCTACACGCGAGCTGGCCGCACTCGGAGCTTTCGCGGCTCTTCTCTCGCTCTTTCCCGCAGAGCTCCGGCGATGCACAACTCGAACCGCGAAAGCCGCAATGAGCTTTGTGCAAGCTGCGCAGAAGAAACAAGGCACTAAACCGGCAAATGTCCAGCTAATCTCCCACGTGAAAAGGGTCAGCAAGGAAAGCTCTTGCTAACAGCCCAGAAGCATTGCGACTCTTCTCTGGATGATTTGCCCACCAACACTTCACATCAGCTCAAGCCGGCTGCCCGGAGGAAAAGAGGCTAGGAAAGATCGTAGCAGGCACGGTTGTTGCTGCACGAGAAGTGCCTGCTCCGGAGGCTTCTTGCGAGCAGCGCTAAAAGCACGCGAACATCGCGTTTCTGTGCTTTCCTGAACAGCTTGTGCTGGGACAGTTACAGCCGTGTTTTGCAAGCTGTCCGGGGTTCTGAGGCACTAAAAGTGCGGATGTGTGGCGACTGTGCAAGACGAGAACCGGCTGCTCTGAAAGCCCTTCCTGCTCGTCACGTACGCTTTCTAGCAGCTCTACGGACACACACGCGTCAGCCTCTTCACTGTCCTACACAGCTAGCACGCTGGCAGTTACCGTCAACTTGGAAGCAGCCGCGCAGAAGGCAGTCGCCCTGCAACCGGCGAACAGCGCACATTCGCGGCTACACGCGAGCTGGCCGCACTCGGAGCTTTCGCGGCTCTTCTCTCGCTCTTTCCCGCAGAGCTCCGGCGATGCACAACTCGAACCGCGAAAGCCGCAATGAGCTTTGTGCAAGCTGCGCAGAAGAAACAAGGCACTAAACCGGCAAATGTCCAGCTAATCTCCCACGTGAAAAGGGTCAGCAAGGAAAGCTCTTGCTAACAGCCCAGAAGCATTGCGACTCTTCTCTGGATGATTTGCCCACCAACACTTCACATCAGCTCAAGCCGGCTGCCCGGAGGAAAAGAGGCTAGGAAAGATCGTAGCAGGCACGGTTGTTGCTGCACGAGAAGTGCCTGCTCCGGAGGCTTCTTGCGAGCAGCGCTAAAAGCACGCGAACATCGCGTTTCTGTGCTTTCCTGAACAGCTTGCGCTGGGACAGTTACAGCCGTGTTTTGCAAGCTGTCCGGGGTTCTGAGGCACTAAAAGTGCGGATGTGTGGCGACTGTGCAAGACGAGAACCGGCTGCTCTGAAAGCCCTTCCTGCTCGTCACGTACGCTTTCTAGCAGCTCTACGGACACACACGCGTCAGCCTCTTCACTGTCCTACACAGCTAGCACGCTGGCAGTTACCGTCAACTTGGAAGCAGCCGCGCAGAAGGCAGTCGCCCTGCAACCGGCGAACAGCGCACATTCGCGGCTACACGCGAGCTGGCCGCACTCGGAGCTTTCGCGGCTCTTCTCTCGCTCTTTCCCGCAGAGCTCCGGCGATGCACAACTCGAACCGCGAAAGCCGCAATGAGCTTTGTGCAAGCTGCGCAGAAGAAACAAGGCACTAAACCGGCAAATGTCCAGCTAATCTCCCACGTGAAAAGGGTCAGCAAGGAAAGCTCTTGCTAACAGCCCAGAAGCATTGCGACTCTTCTCTGGATGATTTGCCCACCAACACTTCACATCAGCTCAAGCCGGCTGCCCGGAGGAAAAGAGGCTAGGAAAGATCGTAGCAGGCACGGTTGTTGCTGCACGAGAAGTGCCTGCTCCGGAGGCTTCTTGCGAGCAGCGCTAAAAGCACGCGAACATCGCGTTTCTGTGCTTTCCTGAACAGCTTGCGCTGGGACAGTTACAGCCGTGTTTTGCAAGCTGTCCGGGGTTCTGAGGCACTAAAAGTGCGGATGTGTGGCGACTGTGCAAGACGAGAACCGGCTGCTCTGAAAGCCCTTCCTGCTCGTCACGTACGCTTTCTAGCAGCTCTACGGACACACACGCGTCAGCCTCTTCACTGTCCTACACAGCTAGCACGCTGGCAGTTACCGTCAACTTGGAAGCAGCCGCGCAGAAGGCAGTCGCCCTGCAACCGGCGAACAGCGCACATTCGCGGCTACACGCGAGCTGGCCGCACTCGGAGCTTTCGCGGCTCTTCTCTCGCTCTTTCCCGCAGAGCTCCGGCGATGCACAACTCGAACCGCGAAAGCCGCAATGAGCTTTGTGCAAGCTGCGCAGAAGAAACAAGGCACTAAACCGGCAAATGTCCAGCTAATCTCCAACGTGAAAAGGGTCAGCAAGGAAAGCTCTTGCTAACAGCCCAGAAGCATTGCGACGCTTCTCTGGATGATTTGCCCACCAACACTTCACATCAGCTCAAGCCGGCTGCCCGGAGGAAAAGAGGCTAGGAAAGATCGTAGCAGGCACGGTTGTTGCTGCACGAGAAGTGCCTGCTCCGGAGGCTTCTTGCGAGCAGCGCTAAAAGCACGCGAACATCGCGTTTCTGTGCTTTCCTGAACAGCTTGCGCTGGGACAGTTACAGCCGTGTTTTGCAAGCTGTCCGGGGTTCTGAGGCACTAAAAGTGCGGATGTGTGGCGACTGTGCAAGACGAGAACCGGCTGCTCTGAAAGCCCTTCCTGCTCGTCACGTACGCTTTCTAGCAGCTCTACGGACACACACGCGTCAGCCTCTTCACTGTCCTACACAGCTAGCACGCTGGCAGTTACCGTCAACTTGGAAGCAGCCGCGCAGAAGGCAGTCGCCCTGCAACCGGCGAACAGCGCACATTCGCGGCTACACGCGAGCTGGCCGCACTCGGAGCTTTCGCGGCTCTTCTCTCGCTCTTTCCCGCAGAGCTCCGGCGATGCACAACTCGAACCGCGAAAGCCGCAATGAGCTTTGTGCAAGCTGCGCAGAAGAAACAAGGCACTAAACCGGCAAATGTCCAGCTAATCTCCAACGTGAAAAGGGTCAGCAAGGAAAGCTCTTGCTAACAGCCCAGAAGCATTGCGACGCTTCTCTGGATGATTTGCCCACCAACACTTCACATCAGCTCAAGCCGGCTGCCCGGAGGAAAAGAGGCTAGGAAAGATCGTAGCAGGCACGGTTGTTGCTGCACGAGAAGTGCCTGCTCCGGAGGCTTCTTGCGAGCAGCGCTAAAAGCACGCGAACATCGCGTTTCTGTGCTTTCCTGAACAGCTTGCGCTGGGACAGTTACAGCCGTGTTTTGCAAGCTGTCCGGGGTTCTGAGGCACTAAAAGTGCGGATGTGTGGCGACTGTGCAAGACGAGAACCGGCTGCTCTGAAAGCCCTTCCTGCTCGTCACGTACGCTTTCTAGCAGCTCTACGGACACACACGCGTCAGCCTCTTCACTGTCCTACACAGCTAGCACGCTGGCAGTTACCGTCAACTTGGAAGCAGCCGCGCAGAAGGCAGTCGCCCTGCAACCGGCGAACAGCGCACATTCGCGGCTACACGCGAGCTGGCCGCACTCGGAGCTTTCGCGGCTCTTCTCTCGCTCTTTCCCGCAGAGCTCCGGCGATGCACAACTCGAACCGCGAAAGCCGCAATGAGCTTTGTGCAAGCTGCGCAGAAGAAACAAGGCACTAAACCGGCAAATGTCCAGCTAATCTCCAACGTGAAAAGGGTCAGCAAGGAAAGCTCTTGCTAACAGCCCAGAAGCATTGCGACGCTTCTCTGGATGATTTGCCCACCAACACTTCACATCAGCTCAAGCCGGCTGCCCGGAGGAAAAGAGGCTAGGAAAGATCGTAGCAGGCACGGTTGTTGCTGCACGAGAAGTGCCTGCTCCGGAGGCTTCTTGCGAGCAGCGCTAAAAGCACGCGAACATCGCGTTTCTGTGCTTTCCTGAACAGCTTGCGCTGGGACAGTTACAGCCGTGTTTTGCAAGCTGTCCGGGGTTCTGAGGCACTAAAAGTGCGGATGTGTGGCGACTGTGCAAGACGAGAACCGGCTGCTCTGAAAGCCCTTCCTGCTCGTCACGTACGCTTTCTAGCAGCTCTACGGACACACACGCGTCAGCCTCTTCACTGTCCTACACAGCTAGCACGCTGGCAGTTACCGTCAACTTGGAAGCAGCCGCGCAGAAGGCAGTCGCCCTGCAACCGGCGAACAGCGCATCATCGCGGCTACACGCGAGCTGGCCGCACTCGGAGCTTTCGCGGCTCTTCTCTCGCTCTTTCTCGCAGAGCTCCGGCGATGCACAACTCGAACCGCGAAAGCCGCAATGAGCTTTGTGCAAGCTGCGCAGAAGAAACAAGGCACTAAACCGGCAAATGTCCAGCTAATCTCCAACGTGAAAAGGGTCAGCAAGGAAAGCTCTTGCTAACAGCCCAGAAGCATTGCGACTCTTCTCTGGATGATTTGCCCACCAACACTTCACATCAGCTCAAGCCGGCTGCCCGGAGGAAAAGAGGCTAGGAAAGATCGTAGCAGGCACGGTTGTTGCTGCACGAGAAGTGCCTGCTCCGGAGGCTTCTTGCGAGCAGCGCTAAAAGCACGCGAACATCGCGTTTCTGTGCTTTCCTGAACAGCTTGTGCTGGGACAGTTACAGCCGTGTTTTGCAAGCTGTCCGGGGTTCTGAGGCACTAAAAGTGCGGATGTGTGGCGACTGTGCAAGACGAGAACCGGCTGCTCTGAAAGCCCTTCCTGCTCGTCACGTACGCTTTCTAGCAGCTCTACGGACACACACGCGTCAGCCTCTTCACTGTCCTACACAGCTAGCACGCTGGCAGTTACCGTCAACTTGGAAGCAGCCGCGCAGAAGGCAGTCGCCCTGCAACCGGCGAACAGCGCACATTCGCGGCTACACGCGAGCTGGCCGCACTCGGAGCTTTCGCGGCTCTTCTCTCGCTCTTTCCCGCAGAGCTCCGGCGATGCACAACTCGAACCGCGAAAGCCGCAATGAGCTTTGTGCAAGCTGCGCAGAAGAAACAAGGCACTAAACCGGCAAATGTCCAGCTAATCTCCCACGTGAAAAGGGTCAGCAAGGAAAGCTCTTGCTAACAGCCCAGAAGCATTGCGACTCTTCTCTGGATGATTTGCCCACCAACACTTCACATCAGCTCAAGCCGGCTGCCCGGAGGAAAAGAGGCTAGGAAAGATCGTAGCAGGCACGGTTGTTGCTGCACGAGAAGTGCCTGCTCCGGAGGCTTCTTGCGAGCAGCGCTAAAAGCACGCGAACATCGCGTTTCTGTGCTTTCCTGAACAGCTTGCGCTGGGACAGTTACAGCCGTGTTTTGCAAGCTGTCCGGGGTTCTGAGGCACTAAAAGTGCGGATGTGTGGCGACTGTGCAAGACGAGAACCGGCTGCTCTGAAAGCCCTTCCTGCTCGTCACGTACGCTTTCTAGCAGCTCTACGGACACACACGCGTCAGCCTCTTCACTGTCCTACACAGCTAGCACGCTGGCAGTTACCGTCAACTTGGAAGCAGCCGCGCAGAAGGCAGTCGCCCTGCAACCGGCGAACAGCGCACATTCGCGGCTACACGCGAGCTGGCCGCACTCGGAGCTTTCGCGGCTCTTCTCTCGCTCTTTCCCGCAGAGCTCCGGCGATGCACAACTCGAACCGCGAAAGCCGCAATGAGCTTTGTGCAAGCTGCGCAGAAGAAACAAGGCACTAAACCGGCAAATGTCCAGCTAATCTCCCACGTGAAAAGGGTCAGCAAGGAAAGCTCTTGCTAACAGCCCAGAAGCATTGCGACTCTTCTCTGGATGATTTGCCCACCAACACTTCACATCAGCTCAAGCCGGCTGCCCGGAGGAAAAGAGGCTAGGAAAGATCGTAGCAGGCACGGTTGTTGCTGCACGAGAAGTGCCTGCTCCGGAGGCTTCTTGCGAGCAGCGCTAAAAGCACGCGAACATCGCGTTTCTGTGCTTTCCTGAACAGCTTGCGCTGGGACAGTTACAGCCGTGTTTTGCAAGCTGTCCGGGGTTCTGAGGCACTAAAAGTGCGGATGTGTGGCGACTGTGCAAGACGAGAACCGGCTGCTCTGAAAGCCCTTCCTGCTCGTCACGTACGCTTTCTAGCAGCTCTACGGACACACACGCGTCAGCCTCTTCACTGTCCTACACAGCTAGCACGCTGGCAGTTACCGTCAACTTGGAAGCAGCCGCGCAGAAGGCAGTCGCCCTGCAACCGGCGAACAGCGCACATTCGCGGCTACACGCGAGCTGGCCGCACTCGGAGCTTTCGCGGCTCTTCTCTCGCTCTTTCCCGCAGAGCTCCGGCGATGCACAACTCGAACCGCGAAAGCCGCAATGAGCTTTGTGCAAGCTGCGCAGAAGAAACAAGGCACTAAACCGGCAAATGTCCAGCTAATCTCCAACGTGAAAAGGGTCAGCAAGGAAAGCTCTTCCTAACAGCCCAGAAGCATTGCGACTCTTCTCTGGATGATTTGCCCACCAACACTTCACATCAGCTCAAGCCGGCTGCCCGGAGGAAAAGAGGCTAGGAAAGATCGTAGCAGGCACGGTTGTTGCTGCACGAGAAGTGCCTGCTCCGGAGGCTTCTTGCGAGCAGCGCTAAAAGCACGCGAACATCGCGTTTCTGTGCTTTCCTGAACAGCTTGCGCTGGGACAGTTACAGCCGTGTTTTGCAAGCTGTCCGGGGTTCTGAGGCACTAAAAGTGCGGATGTGTGGCGACTGTGCAAGACGAGAACCGGCTGCTCTGAAAGCCCTTCCTGCTCGTCACGTACGCTTTCTAGCAGCTCTACGGACACACACGCGTCAGCCTCTTCACTGTCCTACACAGCTAGCACGCTGGCAGTTACCGTCAACTTGGAAGCAGCCGCGCAGAAGGCAGTCGCCCTGCAACCGGCGAACAGCGCACATTCGCGGCTACACGCGAGCTGGCCGCACTCGGAGCTTTCGCGGCTCTTCTCTCGCTCTTTCCCGCAGAGCTCCGGCGATGCACAACTCGAACCGCGAAAGCCGCAATGAGCTTTGTGCAAGCTGCGCAGAAGAAACAAGGCACTAAACCGGCAAATGTCCAGCTAATCTCCCACGTGAAAAGGGTCAGCAAGGAAAGCTCTTGCTAACAGCCCAGAAGCATTGCGACTCTTCTCTGGATGATTTGCCCACCAACACTTCACATCAGCTCAAGCCGGCTGCCCGGAGGAAAAGAGGCTAGGAAAGATCGTAGCAGGCACGGTTGTTGCTGCACGAGAAGTGCCTGCTCCGGAGGCTTCTTGCGAGCAGCGCTAAAAGCACGCGAACATCGCGTTTCTGTGCTTTCCTGAACAGCTTGCGCTGGGACAGTTACAGCCGTGTTTTGCAAGCTGTCCGGGGTTCTGAGGCACTAAAAGTGCGGATGTGTGGCGACTGTGCAAGACGAGAACCGGCTGCTCTGAAAGCCCTTCCTGCTCGTCACGTACGCTTTCTAGCAGCTCTACGGACACACACGCGTCAGCCTCTTCACTGTCCGACACAGCTAGCACGCTGGCAGTTACCGTCAACTTGGAAGCAGCCGCGCAGAAGGCAGTCGCCCTGCAACCGGCCAACAGCGCACATTCGCGGCTACACGCGAGCTGGCCGCACTCGGAGCTTTCGCGGCTCTTCTCTCGCTCTTTCCCGCAGAGCTCCGGCGATGCACAACTCGAACCGCGAAAGCCGCAATGAGCTTTGTGCAAGCTGCGCAGAAGAAACAAGGCACTAAACCGGCAAATGTCCAGCTAATCTCCCACGTGAAAAGGGTCAGCAAGGAAAGCTCTTGCTAACAGCCCAGAAGCATTGCGACTCTTCTCTGGATGATTTGCCCACCAACACTTCACATCAGCTCAAGCCGGCTGCCCGGAGGAAAAGAGGCTAGGAAAGATCGTAGCAGGCACGGTTGTTGCTGCACGAGAAGTGCCTGCTCCGGAGGCTTCTTGCGAGCAGCGCTAAAAGCACGCGAACATCGCGTTTCTGTGCTTTCCTGAACAGCTTGCGCTGGGACAGTTACAGCCGTGTTTTGCAAGCTGTCCGGGGTTCTGAGGCACTAAAAGTGCGGATGTGTGGCGACTGTGCAAGACGAGAACCGGCTGCTCTGAAAGCCCTTCCTGCTCGTCACGTACGCTTTCTAGCAGCTCTACGGACACACACGCGTCAGCCTCTTCACTGTCCTACACAGCTAGCACGCTGGCAGTTACCGTCAACTTGGAAGCAGCCGCGCAGAAGGCAGTCGCCCTGCAACCGGCGAACAGCGCACATTCGCGGCTACACGCGAGCTGGCCGCACTCGGAGCTTTCGCGGCTCTTCTCTCGCTCTTTCCCGCAGAGCTCCGGCGATGCACAACTCGAACCGCGAAAGCCGCAATGAGCTTTGTGCAAGCTGCGCAGAAGAAACAAGGCACTAAACCGGCAAATGTCCAGCTAATCTCCCACGTGAAAAGGGTCAGCAAGGAAAGCTCTTGCTAACAGCCCAGAAGCATTGCGACGCTTCTCTGGATGATTTGCCCACCAACACTTCACATCAGCTCAAGCCGGCTGCCCGGAGGAAAAGAGGCTAGGAAAGATCGTAGCAGGCACGGTTGTTGCTGCACGAGAAGTGCCTGCTCCGGAGGCTTCTTGCGAGCAGCGCTAAAAGCACGCGAACATCGCGTTTCTGTGCTTTCCTGAACAGCTTGCGCTGGGACAGTTACAGCCGTGTTTTGCAAGCTGTCCGGGGTTCTGAGGCACTAAAAGTGCGGATGTGTGGCGACTGTGCAAGACGAGAACCGGCTGCTCTGAAAGCCCTTCCTGCTCGTCACGTACGCTTTCTAGCAGCTCTACGGACACACACGCGTCAGCCTCTTCACTGTCCTACACAGCTAGCACGCTGGCAGTTACCGTCAACTTGGAAGCAGCCGCGCAGAAGGCAGTCGCCCTGCAACCGGCGAACAGCGCACATTCGCGGCTACACGCGAGCTGGCCGCACTCGGAGCTTTCGCGGCTCTTCTCTCGCTCTTTCCCGCAGAGCTCCGGCGATGCACAACTCGAACCGCGAAAGCCGCAATGAGCTTTGTGCAAGCTGCGCAGAAGAAACAAGGCACTAAACCGGCAAATGTCCAGCTAATCTCCAACGTGAAAAGGGTCAGCAAGGAAAGCTCTTGCTAACAGCCCAGAAGCATTGCGACGCTTCTCTGGATGATTTGCCCACCAACACTTCACATCAGCTCAAGCCGGCTGCCCGGAGGAAAAGAGGCTAGGAAAGATCGTAGCAGGCACGGTTGTTGCTGCACGAGAAGTGCCTGCTCCGGAGGCTTCTTGCGAGCAGCGCTAAAAGCACGCGAACATCGCGTTTCTGTGCTTTCCTGAACAGCTTGCGCTGGGACAGTTACAGCCGTGTTTTGCAAGCTGTCCGGGGTTCTGAGGCACTAAAAGTGCGGATGTGTGGCGACTGTGCAAGACGAGAACCGGCTGCTCTGAAAGCCCTTCCTGCTCGTCACGTACGCTTTCTAGCAGCTCTACGGACACACACGCGTCAGCCTCTTCACTGTCCTACACAGCTAGCACGCTGGCAGTTACCGTCAACTTGGAAGCAGCCGCGCAGAAGGCAGTCGCCCTGCAACCGGCGAACAGCGCACATTCGCGGCTACACGCGAGCTGGCCGCACTCGGAGCTTTCGCGGCTCTTCTCTCGCTCTTTCCCGCAGAGCTCCGGCGATGCACAACTCGAACCGCGAAAGCCGCAATGAGCTTTGTGCAAGCTGCGCAGAAGAAACAAGGCACTAAACCGGCAAATGTCCAGCTAATCTCCCACGTGAAAAGGGTCAGCAAGGAAAGCTCTTGCTAACAGCCCAGAAGCATTGCGACTCTTCTCTGGATGATTTGCCCACCAACACTTCACATCAGCTCAAGCCGGCTGCCCGGAGGAAAAGAGGCTAGGAAAGATCGTAGCAGGCACGGTTGTTGCTGCACGAGAAGTGCCTGCTCCGGAGGCTTCTTGCGAGCAGCGCTAAAAGCACGCGAACATCGCGTTTCTGTGCTTTCCTGAACAGCTTGCGCTGGGACAGTTACAGCCGTGTTTTGCAAGCTGTCCGGGGTTCTGAGGCACTAAAAGTGCGGATGTGTGGCGACTGTGCAAGACGAGAACCGGCTGCTCTGAAAGCCCTTCCTGCTCGTCACGTACGCTTTCTAGCAGCTCTACGGACACACACGCGTCAGCCTCTTCACTGTCCTACACAGCTAGCACGCTGGCAGTTACCGTCAACTTGGAAGCAGCCGCGCAGAAGGCAGTCGCCCTGCAACCGGCGAACAGCGCACATTCGCGGCTACACGCGAGCTGGCCGCACTCGGAGCTTTCGCGGCTCTTCTCTCGCTCTTTCCCGCAGAGCTCCGGCGATGCACAACTCGAACCGCGAAAGCCGCAATGAGCTTTGTGCAAGCTGCGCAGAAGAAACAAGGCACTAAACCGGCAAATGTCCAGCTAATCTCCCACGTGAAAAGGGTCAGCAAGGAAAGCTCTTGCTAACAGCCCAGAAGCATTGCGACGCTTCTCTGGATGATTTGCCCACCAACACTTCACATCAGCTCAAGCCGGCTGCCCGGAGGAAAAGAGGCTAGGAAAGATCGTAGCAGGCACGGTTGTTGCTGCACGAGAAGTGCCTGCTCCGGAGGCTTCTTGCGAGCAGCGCTAAAAGCACGCGAACATCGCGTTTCTGTGCTTTCCTGAACAGCTTGCGCTGGGACAGTTACAGCCGTGTTTTGCAAGCTGTCCGGGGTTCTGAGGCACTAAAAGTGCGGATGTGTGGCGACTGTGCAAGACGAGAACCGGCTGCTCTGAAAGCCCTTCCTGCTCGTCACGTACGCTTTCTAGCAGCTCTACGGACACACACGCGTCAGCCTCTTCACTGTCCTACACAGCTAGCACGCTGGCAGTTACCGTCAACTTGGAAGCAGCCGCGCAGAAGGCAGTCGCCCTGCAACCGGCGAACAGCGCACATTCGCGGCTACACGCGAGCTGGCCGCACTCGGAGCTTTCGCGGCTCTTCTCTCGCTCTTTCCCGCAGAGCTCCGGCGATGCACAACTCGAACCGCGAAAGCCGCAATGAGCTTTGTGCAAGCTGCGCAGAAGAAACAAGGCACTAAACCGGCAAATGTCCAGCTAATCTCCAACGTGAAAAGGGTCAGCAAGGAAAGCTCTTGCTAACAGCCCAGAAGCATTGCGACTCTTCTCTGGATGATTTGCCCACCAACACTTCACATCAGCTCAAGCCGGCTGCCCGGAGGAAAAGAGGCTAGGAAAGATCGTAGCAGGCACGGTTGTTGCTGCACGAGAAGTGCCTGCTCCGGAGGCTTCTTGCGAGCAGCGCTAAAAGCACGCGAACATCGCGTTTCTGTGCTTTCCTGAACAGCTTGCGCTGGGACAGTTACAGCCGTGTTTTGCAAGCTGTCCGGGGTTCTGAGGCACTAAAAGTGCGGATGTGTGGCGACTGTGCAAGACGAGAACCGGCTGCTCTGAAAGCCCTTCCTGCTCGTCACGTACGCTTTCTAGCAGCTCTACGGACACACACGCGTCAGCCTCTTCACTGTCCTACACAGCTAGCACGCTGGCAGTTACCGTCAACTTGGAAGCAGCCGCGCAGAAGGCAGTCGCCCTGCAACCGGCGAACAGCGCACATTCGCGGCTACACGCGAGCTGGCCGCACTCGGAGCTTTCGCGGCTCTTCTCTCGCTCTTTCCCGCAGAGCTCCGGCGATGCACAACTCGAACCGCGAAAGCCGCAATGAGCTTTGTGCAAGCTGCGCAGAAGAAACAAGGCACTAAACCGGCAAATGTCCAGCTAATCTCCAACGTGAAAAGGGTCAGCAAGGAAAGCTCTTGCTAACAGCCCAGAAGCATTGCGACGCTTCTCTGGATGATTTGCCCACCAACACTTCACATCAGCTCAAGCCGGCTGCCCGGAGGAAAAGAGGCTAGGAAAGATCGTAGCAGGCACGGTTGTTGCTGCACGAGAGGTGCCTGCTCCGGAGGCTTCTTGCGAGCAGCGCTAAAAGCACGCGAACATCGCGTTTCTGTGCTTTCCTGAACAGCTTGCGCTGGGACAGTTACAGCCGTGTTTTGCAAGCTGTCCGGGGTTCTGAGGCACTAAAAGTGCGGATGTGTGGCGACTGTGCAAGACGAGAACCGGCTGCTCTGAAAGCCCTTCCTGCTCGTCACGTACGCTTTCTAGCAGCTCTACGGACACACACGCGTCAGCCTCTTCACTGTCCTACACAGCTAGCACGCTGGCAGTTACCGTCAACTTGGAAGCAGCCGCGCAGAAGGCAGTCGCCCTGCAACCGGCGAACAGCGCACATTCGCGGCTACACGCGAGCTGGCCGCACTCGGAGCTTTCGCGGCTCTTCTCTCGCTCTTTCCCGCAGAGCTCCGGCGATGCACAACTCGAACCGCGAAAGCCGCAATGAGCTTTGTGCAAGCTGCGCAGAAGAAACAAGGCACTAAACCGGCAAATGTCCAGCTAATCTCCAACGTGAAAAGGGTCAGCAAGGAAAGCTCTTGCTAACAGCCCAGAAGCATTGCGACTCTTCTCTGGATGATTTGCCCACCAACACTTCACATCAGCTCAAGCCGGCTGCCCGGAGGAAAAGAGGCTAGGAAAGATCGTAGCAGGCACGGTTGTTGCTGCACGAGAAGTGCCTGCTCCGGAGGCTTCTTGCGAGCAGCGCTAAAAGCACGCGAACATCGCGTTTCTGTGCTTTCCTGAACAGCTTGCGCTGGGACAGTTACAGCCGTGTTTTGCAAGCTGTCCGGGGTTCTGAGGCACTAAAAGTGCGGATGTGTGGCGACTGTGCAAGACGAGAACCGGCTGCTCTGAAAGCCCTTCCTGCTCGTCACGTACGCTTTCTAGCAGCTCTACGGACACACACGCGTCAGCCTCTTCACTGTCCTACACAGCTAGCACGCTGGCAGTTACCGTCAACTTGGAAGCAGCCGCGCAGAAGGCAGTCGCCCTGCAACCGGCGAACAGCGCACATTCGCGGCTACACGCGAGCTGGCCGCACTCGGAGCTTTCGCGGCTCTTCTCTCGCACTTTCCCGCAGAGCTCCGGCGATGCACAACTCGAACCGCGAAAGCCGCAATGAGCTTTGTGCAAGCTGCGCAGAAGAAACAAGGCACTAAACCGGCAAATGTCCAGCTAATCTCCCACGTGAAAAGGGTCAGCAAGGAAAGCTCTTGCTAACAGCCCAGAAGCATTGCGACGCTTCTCTGGATGATTTGCCCACCAACACTTCACATCAGCTCAAGCCGGCTGCCCGGAGGAAAAGAGGCTAGGAAAGATCGTAGCAGGCACGGTTGTTGCTGCACGAGAAGTGCCTGCTCCGGAGGCTTCTTGCGAGCAGCGCTAAAAGCACGCGAACATCGCGTTTCTGTGCTTTCCTGAACAGCTTGCGCTGGGACAGTTACAGCCGTGTTTTGCAAGCTGTCCGGGGTTCTGAGGCACTAAAAGTGCGGATGTGTGGCGACTGTGCAAGACGAGAACCGGCTGCTCTGAAAACCCTTCCTGCTCGTCACGTACGCTTTCTAGCAGCTCTACGGACACACACGCGTCAGCCTCTTCACTGTCCTACACAGCTAGCACGCTGGCAGTTACCGTCAACTTGGAAGCAGCCGCGCAGAAGGCAGTCGCCCTGCAACCGGCGAACAGCGCACATTCGCGGCTACACGCGAGCTGGCCGCACTCGGAGCTTTCGCGGCTCTTCTCTCGCTCTTTCCCGCAGAGCTCCGGCGATGCACAACTCGAACCGCGAAAGCCGCAATGAGCTTTGTGCAAGCTGCGCAGAAGAAACAAGGCACTAAACCGGCAAATGTCCAGCTAATCTCCAACGTGAAAAGGGTCAGCAAGGAAAGCTCTTGCTAACAGCCCAGAAGCATTGCGACGCTTCTCTGGATGATTTGCCCACCAACACTTCACATCAGCTCAAGCCGGCTGCCCGGAGGAAAAGAGGCTAGGAAAGATCGTAGCAGGCACGGTTGTTGCTGCACGAGAAGTGCCTGCTCCGGAGGCTTCTTGCGAGCAGCGCTAAAAGCACGCGAACATCGCGTTTCTGTGCTTTCCTGAACAGCTTGCGCTGGGACAGTTACAGCCGTGTTTTGCAAGCTGTCCGGGGTTCTGAGGCACTAAAAGTGCGGATGTGTGGCGACTGTGCAAGACGAGAACCGGCTGCTCTGAAAGCCCTTCCTGCTCGTCACGTACGCTTTCTAGCAGCTCTACGGACACACACGCGTCAGCCTCTTCACTGTCCTACACAGCTAGCACGCTGGCAGTTACCGTCAACTTGGAAGCAGCCGCGCAGAAGGCAGTCGCCCTGCAACCGGCGAACAGCGCACATTCGCGGCTACACGCGAGCTGGCCGCACTCGGAGCTTTCGCGGCTCTTCTCTCGCTCTTTCCCGCAGAGCTCCGGCGATGCACAACTCGAACCGCGAAAGCCGCAATGAGCTTTGTGCAAGCTGCACAGAAGAAACAAGGCACTAAACCGGCAAATGTCCAGCTAATCTCCCACGTGAAAAGGGTCAGCAAGGAAAGCTCTTGCTAACAGCCCAGAAGCATTGCGACGCTTCTCTGGATGATTTGCCCACCAACACTTCACATCAGCTCAAGCCGGCTGCCCGGAGGAAAAGAGGCTAGGAAAGATCGTAGCAGGCACGGTTGTTGCTGCACGAGAAGTGCCTGCTCCGGAGGCTTCTTGCGAGCAGCGCTAAAAGCACGCGAACATCGCGTTTCTGTGCTTTCCTGAACAGCTTGCGCTGGGACAGTTACAGCCGTGTTTTGCAAGCTGTCCGGGGTTCTGAGGCACTAAAAGTGCGGATGTGTGGCGACTGTGCAAGACGAGAACCGGCTGCTCTGAAAGCCCTTCCTGCTCGTCACGTACGCTTTCTAGCAGCTCTACGGACACACACGCGTCAGCCTCTTCACTGTCCTACACAGCTAGCACGCTGGCAGTTACCGTCAACTTGGAAGCAGCCGCGCAGAAGGCAGTCGCCCTGCAACCGGCGAACAGCGCACATTCGCGGCTACACGCGAGCTGGCCGCACTCGGAGCTTTCGCGGCTCTTCTCTCGCTCTTTCCCGCAGAGCTCCGGCGATGCACAACTCGAACCGCGAAAGCCGCAATGAGCTTTGTGCAAGCTGCGCAGAAGAAACAAGGCACTAAACCGGCAAATGTCCAGCTAATCTCCAACGTGAAAAGGGTCAGCAAGGAAAGCTCTTGCTAACAGCCCAGAAGCATTGCGACGCTTCTCTGGATGATTTGCCCACCAACACTTCACATCAGCTCAAGCCGGCTGCCCGGAGGAAAAGAGGCTAGGAAAGATCGTAGCAGGCACGGTTGTTGCTGCACGAGAAGTGCCTGCTCCGGAGGCTTCTTGCGAGCAGCGCTAAAAGCACGCGAACATCGCGTTTCTGTGCTTTCCTGAACAGCTTGCGCTGGGACAGTTACAGCCGTGTTTTGCAAGCTGTCCGGGGTTCTGAGGCACTAAAAGTGCGGATGTGTGGCGACTGTGCAAGACGAGAACCGGCTGCTCTGAAAGCCCTTCCTGCTCGTCACGTACGCTTTCTAGCAGCTCTACGGACACACACGCGTCAGCCTCTTCACTGTCCTACACAGCTAGCACGCTGGCAGTTACCGTCAACTTGGAAGCAGCCGCGCAGAAGGCAGTCGCCCTGCAACCGGCGAACAGCGCACATTCGCGGCTACACGCGAGCTGGCCGCACTCGGAGCTTTCGCGGCTCTTCTCTCGCTCTTTCCCGCAGAGCTCCGGCGATGCACAACTCGAACCGCGAAAGCCGCAATGAGCTTTGTGCAAGCTGCGCAGAAGAAACAAGGCACTAAACCGGCAAATGTCCAGCTAATCTCCAACGTGAAAAGGGTCAGCAAGGAAAGCTCTTGCTAACAGCCCAGAAGCATTGCGACTCTTCTCTGGATGATTTGCCCACCAACACTTCACATCAGCTCAAGCCGGCTGCCCGGAGGAAAAGAGGCTAGGAAAGATCGTAGCAGGCACGGTTGTTGCTGCACGAGAAGTGCCTGCTCCGGAGGCTTCTTGCGAGCAGCGCTAAAAGCACGCGAACATCGCGTTTCTGTGCTTTCCTGAACAGCTTGCGCTGGGACAGTTACAGCCGTGTTTTGCAAGCTGTCCGGGGTTCTGAGGCACTAAAAGTGCGGATGTGTGGCGACTGTGCAAGACGAGAACCGGCTGCTCTGAAAGCCCTTCCTGCTCGTCACGTACGCTTTCTAGCAGCTCTACGGACACACACGCGTCAGCCTCTTCACTGTCCTACACAGCTAGCACGCTGGCAGTTACCGTCAACTTGGAAGCAGCCGCGCAGAAGGCAGTCGCCCTGCAACCGGCGAACAGCGCACATTCGCGGCTACACGCGAGCTGGCCGCACTCGGAGCTTTCGCGGCTCTTCTCTCGCTCTTTCCCGCAGAGCTCCGGCGATGCACAACTCGAACCGCGAAAGCCGCAATGAGCTTTGTGCAAGCTGCGCAGAAGAAACAAGGCACTAAACCGGCAAATGTCCAGCTAATCTCCAACGTGAAAAGGGTCAGCAAGGAAAGCTCTTGCTAACAGCCCAGAAGCATTGCGACGCTTCTCTGGATGATTTGCCCACCAACACTTCACATCAGCTCAAGCCGGCTGCCCGGAGGAAAAGAGGCTAGGAAAGATCGTAGCAGGCACGGTTGTTGCTGCACGAGAAGTGCCTGCTCCGGAGGCTTCTTGCGAGCAGCGCTAAAAGCACGCGAACATCGCGTTTCTGTGCTTTCCTGAACAGCTTGCGCTGGGACAGTTACAGCCGTGTTTTGCAAGCTGTCCGGGGTTCTGAGGCACTAAAAGTGCGGATGTGTGGCGACTGTGCAAGACGAGAACCGGCTGCTCTGAAAGCCCTTCCTGCTCGTCACGTACGCTTTCTAGCAGCTCTACGGACACACACGCGTCAGCCTCTTCACTGTCCTACACAGCTAGCACGCTGGCAGTTACCGTCAACTTGGAAGCAGCCGCGCAGAAGGCAGTCGCCCTGCAACCGGCGAACAGCGCACATTCGCGGCTACACGCGAGCTGGCCGCACTCGGAGCTTTCGCGGCTCTTCTCTCGCTCTTTCCCGCAGAGCTCCGGCGATGCACAACTCGAACCGCGAAAGCCGCAATGAGCTTTGTGCAAGCTGCGCAGAAGAAACAAGGCACTAAACCGGCAAATGTCCAGCTAATCTCCCACGTGAAAAGGGTCAGCAAGGAAAGCTCTTGCTAACAGCCCAGAAGCATTGCGACTCTTCTCTGGATGATTTGCCCACCAACACTTCACATCAGCTCAAGCCGGCTGCCCGGAGGAAAAGAGGCTAGGAAAGATCGTAGCAGGCACGGTTGTTGCTGCACGAGAAGTGCCTGCTCCGGAGGCTTCTTGCGAGCAGCGCTAAAAGCACGCGAACATCGCGTTTCTGTGCTTTCCTGAACAGCTTGCGCTGGGACAGTTACAGCCGTGTTTTGCAAGCTGTCCGGGGTTCTGAGGCACTAAAAGTGCGGATGTGTGGCGACTGTGCAAGACGAGAACCGGCTGCTCTGAAAGCCCTTCCTGCTCGTCACGTACGCTTTCTAGCAGCTCTACGGACACACACGCGTCAGCCTCTTCACTGTCCTACACAGCTAGCACGCTGGCAGTTACCGTCAACTTGGAAGCAGCCGCGCAGAAGGCAGTCGCCCTGCAACCGGCGAACAGCGCACATTCGCGGCTACACGCGAGCTGGCCGCACTCGGAGCTTTCGCGGCTCTTCTCTCGCTCTTTCCCGCAGAGCTCCGGCGATGCACAACTCGAACCGCGAAAGCCGCAATGAGCTTTGTGCAAGCTGCGCAGAAGAAACAAGGCACTAAACCGGCAAATGTCCAGCTAATCTCCCACGTGAAAAGGGTCAGCAAGGAAAGCTCTTGCTAACAGCCCAGAAGCATTGCGACTCTTCTCTGGATGATTTGCCCACCAACACTTCACATCAGCTCAAGCCGGCTGCCCGGAGGAAAAGAGGCTAGGAAAGATCGTAGCAGGCACGGTTGTTGCTGCACGAGAAGTGCCTGCTCCGGAGGCTTCTTGCGAGCAGCGCTAAAAGCACGCGAACATCGCGTTTCTGTGCTTTCCTGAACAGCTTGCGCTGGGACAGTTACAGCCGTGTTTTGCAAGCTGTCCGGGGTTCTGAGGCACTAAAAGTGCGGATGTGTGGCGACTGTGCAAGACGAGAACCGGCTGCTCTGAAAGCCCTTCCTGCTCGTCACGTACGCTTTCTAGCAGCTCTACGGACACACACGCGTCAGCCTCTTCACTGTCCTACACAGCTAGCACGCTGGCAGTTACCGTCAACTTGGAAGCAGCCGCGCAGAAGGCAGTCGCCCTGCAACCGGCGAACAGCGCACATTCGCGGCTACACGCGAGCTGGCCGCACTCGGAGCTTTCGCGGCTCTTCTCTCGCTCTTTCCCGCAGAGCTCCGGCGATGCACAACTCGAACCGCGAAAGCCGCAATGAGCTTTGTGCAAGCTGCGCAGAAGAAACAAGGCACTAAACCGGCAAATGTCCAGCTAATCTCCAACGTGAAAAGGGTCAGCAAGGAAAGCTCTTGCTAACAGCCCAGAAGCATTGCGACGCTTCTCTGGATGATTTGCCCACCAACACTTCACATCAGCTCAAGCCGGCTGCCCGGAGGAAAAGAGGCTAGGAAAGATCGTAGCAGGCACGGTTGTTGCTGCACGAGAAGTGCCTGCTCCGGAGGCTTCTTGCGAGCAGCGCTAAAAGCACGCGAACATCGCGTTTCTGTGCTTTCCTGAACAGCTTGCGCTGGGACAGTTACAGCCGTGTTTTGCAAGCTGTCCGGGGTTCTGAGGCACTAAAAGTGCGGATGTGTGGCGACTGTGCAAGACGAGAACCGGCTGCTCTGAAAGCCCTTCCTGCTCGTCACGTACGCTTTCTAGCAGCTCTACGGACACACACGCGTCAGCCTCTTCACTGTCCTACACAGCTAGCACGCTGGCAGTTACCGTCAACTTGGAAGCAGCCGCGCAGAAGGCAGTCGCCCTGCAACCGGCGAACAGCGCACATTCGCGGCTACACGCGAGCTGGCCGCACTCGGAGCTTTCGCGGCTCTTCTCTCGCTCTTTCCCGCAGAGCTCCGGCGATGCACAACTCGAACCGCGAAAGCCGCAATGAGCTTTGTGCAAGCTGCGCAGAAGAAACAAGGCACTAAACCGGCAAATGTCCAGCTAATCTCCCACGTGAAAAGGGTCAGCAAGGAAAGCTCTTGCTAACAGCCCAGAAGCATTGCGACTCTTCTCTGGATGATTTGCCCACCAACACTTCACATCAGCTCAAGCCGGCTGCCCGGAGGAAAAGAGGCTAGGAAAGATCGTAGCAGGCACGGTTGTTGCTGCACGAGAAGTGCCTGCTCCGGAGGCTTCTTGCGAGCAGCGCTAAAAGCACGCGAACATCGCGTTTCTGTGCTTTCCTGAACAGCTTGCGCTGGGACAGTTACAGCCGTGTTTTGCAAGCTGTCCGGGGTTCTGAGGCACTAAAAGTGCGGAAGTGTGGCGACTGTGCAAGACGAGAACCGGCTGCTCTGAAAGCCCTTCCTGCTCGTCACGTACGCTTTCTAGCAGCTCTACGGACACACACGCGTCAGCCTCTTCACTGTCCTACACAGCTAGCACGCTGGCAGTTACCGTCAACTTGGAAGCAGCCGCGCAGAAGGCAGTCGCCCTGCAACCGGCGAACAGCGCACATTCGCGGCTACACGCGAGCTGGCCGCACTCGGAGCTTTCGCGGCTCTTCTCTCGCTCTTTCCCGCAGAGCTCCGGCGATGCACAACTCGAACCGCGAAAGCCGCAATGAGCTTTGTGCAAGCTGCGCAGAAGAAACAAGGCACTAAACCGGCAAATGTCCAGCTAATCTCCAACGTGAAAAGGGTCAGCAAGGAAAGCTCTTGCTAACAGCCCAGAAGCATTGCGACTCTTCTCTGGATGATTTGCCCACCAACACTTCACATCAGCTCAAGCCGGCTGCCCGGAGGAAAAGAGGCTAGGAAAGATCGTAGCAGGCACGGTTGTTGCTGCACGAGAAGTGCCTGCTCCGGAGGCTTCTTGCGAGCAGCGCTAAAAGCACGCGAACATCGCGTTTCTGTGCTTTCCTGAACAGCTTGCGCTGGGACAGTTACAGCCGTGTTTTGCAAGCTGTCCGGGGTTCTGAGGCACTAAAAGTGCGGATGTGTGGCGACTGTGCAAGACGAGAACCGGCTGCTCTGAAAGCCCTTCCTGCTCGTCACGTACGCTTTCTAGCAGCTCTACGGACACACACGCGTCAGCCTCTTCACTGTCCTACACAGCTAGCACGCTGGCAGTTACCGTCAACTTGGAAGCAGCCGCGCAGAAGGCAGTCGCCCTGCAACCGGCGAACAGCGCACATTCGCGGCTACACGCGAGCTGGCCGCACTCGGAGCTTTCGCGGCTCTTCTCTCGCTCTTTCCCGCAGAGCTCCGGCGATGCACAACTCGAACCGCGAAAGCCGCAATGAGCTTTGTGCAAGCTGCGCAGAAGAAACAAGGCACTAAACCGGCAAATGTCCAGCTAATCTCCAACGTGAAAAGGGTCAGCAAGGAAAGCTCTTGCTAACAGCCCAGAAGCATTGCGACGCTTCTCTGGATGATTTGCCCACCAACACTTCACATCAGCTCAAGCCGGCTGCCCGGAGGAAAAGAGGCTAGGAAAGATCGTAGCAGGCACGGTTGTTGCTGCACGAGAAGTGCCTGCTCCGGAGGCTTCTTGCGAGCAGCGCTAAAAGCACGCGAACATCGCGTTTCTGTGCTTTCCTGAACAGCTTGCGCTGGGACAGTTACAGCCGTGTTTTGCAAGCTGTCCGGGGTTCTGAGGCACTAAAAGTGCGGATGTGTGGCGACTGTGCAAGACGAGAACCGGCTGCTCTGAAAGCCCTTCCTGCTCGTCACGTACGCTTTCTAGCAGCTCTACGGACACACACGCGTCAGCCTCTTCACTGTCCTACACAGCTAGCACGCTGGCAGTTACCGTCAACTTGGAAGCAGCCGCGCAGAAGGCAGTCGCCCTGCAACCGGCGAACAGCGCACATTCGCGGCTACACGCGAGCTGGCCGCACTCGGAGCTTTCGCGGCTCTTCTCTCGCTCTTTCCCGCAGAGCTCCGGCGATGCACAACTCGAACCGCGAAAGCCGCAATGAGCTTTGTGCAAGCTGCGCAGAAGAAACAAGGCACTAAACCGGCAAATGTCCAGCTAATCTCCAACGTGAAAAGGGTCAGCAAGGAAAGCTCTTGCTAACAGCCCAGAAGCATTGCGACTCTTCTCTGGATGATTTGCCCACCAACACTTCACATCAGCTCAAGCCGGCTGCCCGGAGGAAAAGAGGCTAGGAAAGATCGTAGCAGGCACGGTTGTTGCTGCACGAGAAGTGCCTGCTCCGGAGGCTTCTTGCGAGCAGCGCTAAAAGCACGCGAACATCGCGTTTCTGTGCTTTCCTGAACAGCTTGCGCTGGGACAGTTACAGCCGTGTTTTGCAAGCTGTCCGGGGTTCTGAGGCACTAAAAGTGCGGATGTGTGGCGACTGTGCAAGACGAGAACCGGCTGCTCTGAAAGCCCTTCCTGCTCGTCACGTACGCTTTCTAGCAGCTCTACGGACACACACGCGTCAGCCTCTTCACTGTCCTACACAGCTAGCACGCTGGCAGTTACCGTCAACTTGGAAGCAGCCGCGCAGAAGGCAGTCGCCCTGCAACCGGCGAACAGCGCACATTCGCGGCTACACGCGAGCTGGCCGCACTCGGAGCTTTCGCGGCTCTTCTCTCGCTCTTTCCCGCAGAGCTCCGGCGATGCACAACTCGAACCGCGAAAGCCGCAATGAGCTTTGTGCAAGCTGCGCAGAAGAAACAAGGCACTAAACCGGCAAATGTCCAGCTAATCTCCAACGTGAAAAGGGTCAGCAAGGAAAGCTCTTGCTAACAGCCCAGAAGCATTGCGACTCTTCTCTGGATGATTTGCCCACCAACACTTCACATCAGCTCAAGCCGGCTGCCCGGAGGAAAAGAGGCTAGGAAAGATCGTAGCAGGCACGGTTGTTGCTGCACGAGAAGTGCCTGCTCCGGAGGCTTCTTGCGAGCAGCGCTAAAAGCACGCGAACATCGCGTTTCTGTGCTTTCCTGAACAGCTTGCGCTGGGACAGTTACAGCCGTGTTTTGCAAGCTGTCCGGGGTTCTGAGGCACTAAAAGTGCGGATGTGTGGCGACTGTGCAAGACGAGAACCGGCTGCTCTGAAAGCCCTTCCTGCTCGTCACGTACGCTTTCTAGCAGCTCTACGGACACACACGCGTCAGCCTCTTCACTGTCCTACACAGCTAGCACGCTGGCAGTTACCGTCAACTTGGAAGCAGCCGCGCAGAAGGCAGTCGCCCTGCAACCGGCGAACAGCGCACATTCGCGGCTACACGCGAGCTGGCCGCACTCGGAGCTTTCGCGGCTCTTCTCTCGCTCTTTCCCGCAGAGCTCCGGCGATGCACAACTCGAACCGCGAAAGCCGCAATGAGCTTTGTGCAAGCTGCGCAGAAGAAACAAGGCACTAAACCGGCAAATGTCCAGCTAATCTCCCACGTGAAAAGGGTCAGCAAGGAAAGCTCTTGCTAACAGCCCAGAAGCATTGCGACGCTTCTCTGGATGATTTGCCCACCAACACTTCACATCAGCTCAAGCCGGCTGCCCGGAGGAAAAGAGGCTAGGAAAGATCGTAGCAGGCACGGTTGTTGCTGCACGAGAAGTGCCTGCTCCGGAGGCTTCTTGCGAGCAGCGCTAAAAGCACGCGAACATCGCGTTTCTGTGCTTTCCTGAACAGCTTGCGCTGGGACAGTTACAGCCGTGTTTTGCAAGCTGTCCGGGGTTCTGAGGCACTAAAAGTGCGGATGTGTGGCGACTGTGCAAGACGAGAACCGGCTGCTCTGAAAGCCCTTCCTGCTCGTCACGTACGCTTTCTAGCAGCTCTACGGACACACACGCGTCAGCCTCTTCACTGTCCTACACAGCTAGCACGCTGGCAGTTACCGTCAACTTGGAAGCAGCCGCGCAGAAGGCAGTCGCCCTGCAACCGGCGAACAGCGCACATTCGCGGCTACACGCGAGCTGGCCGCACTCGGAGCTTTCGCGGCTCTTCTCTCGCACTTTCCCGCAGAGCTCCGGCGATGCACAACTCGAACCGCGAAAGCCGCAATGAGCTTTGTGCAAGCTGCGCAGAAGAAACAAGGCACTAAACCGGCAAATGTCCAGCTAATCTCCCACGTGAAAAGGGTCAGCAAGGAAAG
This sequence comes from Chlamydotis macqueenii, assembly GCF_036417535.1. Classification (NCBI taxonomy): domain Eukaryota; kingdom Metazoa; phylum Chordata; class Aves; order Otidiformes; family Otididae; genus Chlamydotis; species Chlamydotis macqueenii. The sequence continues at coordinate 172,126 of NW_028239197.1, forward strand.
CTCTTGCTAACAGCCCAGAAGCATTGCGACGCTTCTCTGGATGATTTGCCCACCAACACTTCACATCAGCTCAAGCCGGCTGCCCGGAGGAAAAGAGGCTAGGAAAGATCGTAGCAGGCACGGTTGTTGCTGCACGAGAAGTGCCTGCTCCGGAGGCTTCTTGCGAGCAGCGCTAAAAGCACGCGAACATCGCGTTTCTGTGCTTTCCTGAACAGCTTGCGCTGGGACAGTTACAGCCGTGTTTTGCAAGCTGTCCGGGGTTCTGAGGCACTAAAAGTGCGGATGTGTGGCGACTGTGCAAGACGAGAACCGGCTGCTCTGAAAGCCCTTCCTGCTCGTCACGTACGCTTTCTAGCAGCTCTACGGACACACACGCGTCAGCCTCTTCACTGTCCTACACAGCTAGCACGCTGGCAGTTACCGTCAACTTGGAAGCAGCCGCGCAGAAGGCAGTCGCCCTGCAACCGGCGAACAGCGCACATTCGCGGCTACACGCGAGCTGGCCGCACTCGGAGCTTTCGCGGCTCTTCTCTCGCTCTTTCTCGCAGAGCTCCGGCGATGCACAACTCGAACCGCGAAAGCCGCAATGAGCTTTGTGCAAGCTGCGCAGAAGAAACAAGGCACTAAACCGGCAAATGTCCAGCTAATCTCCAACGTGAAAAGGGTCAGCAAGGAAAGCTCTTGCTAACAGCCCAGAAGCATTGCGACTCTTCTCTGGATGATTTGCCCACCAACACTTCACATCAGCTCAAGCCGGCTGCCCGGAGGAAAAGAGGCTAGGAAAGATCGTAGCAGGCACGGTTGTTGCTGCACGAGAAGTGCCTGCTCCGGAGGCTTCTTGCGAGCAGCGCTAAAAGCACGCGAACATCGCGTTTCTGTGCTTTCCTGAACAGCTTGCGCTGGGACAGTTACAGCCGTGTTTTGCAAGCTGTCCGGGGTTCTGAGGCACTAAAAGTGCGGATGTGTGGCGACTGTGCAAGACGAGAACCGGCTGCTCTGAAAGCCCTTCCTGCTCGTCACGTACGCTTTCTAGCAGCTCTACGGACACACACGCGTCAGCCTCTTCACTGTCCTACACAGCTAGCACGCTGGCAGTTACCGTCAACTTGGAAGCAGCCGCGCAGAAGGCAGTCGCCCTGCAACCGGCGAACAGCGCACATTCGCGGCTACACGCGAGCTGGCCGCACTCGGAGCTTTCGCGGCTCTTCTCTCGCTCTTTCCCGCAGAGCTCCGGCGATGCACAACTCGAACCGCGAAAGCCGCAATGAGCTTTGTGCAAGCTGCGCAGAAGAAACAAGGCACTAAACCGGCAAATGTCCAGCTAATCTCCAACGTGAAAAGGGTCAGCAAGGAAAGCTCTTGCTAACAGCCCAGAAGCATTGCGACGCTTCTCTGGATGATTTGCCCACCAACACTTCACATCAGCTCAAGCCGGCTGCCCGGAGGAAAAGAGGCTAGGAAAGATCGTAGCAGGCACGGTTGTTGCTGCACGAGAAGTGCCTGCTCCGGAGGCTTCTTGCGAGCAGCGCTAAAAGCACGCGAACATCGCGTTTCTGTGCTTTCCTGAACAGCTTGCGCTGGGACAGTTACAGCCGTGTTTTGCAAGCTGTCCGGGGTTCTGAGGCACTAAAAGTGCGGATGTGTGGCGACTGTGCAAGACGAGAACCGGCTGCTCTGAAAGCCCTTCCTGCTCGTCACGTACGCTTTCTAGCAGCTCTACGGACACACACGCGTCAGCCTCTTCACTGTCCTACACAGCTAGCACGCTGGCAGTTACCGTCAACTTGGAAGCAGCCGCGCAGAAGGCAGTCGCCCTGCAACCGGCGAACAGCGCACATTCGCGGCTACACGCGAGCTGGCCGCACTCGGAGCTTTCGCGGCTCTTCTCTCGCTCTTTCCCGCAGAGCTCCGGCGATGCACAACTCGAACCGCGAAAGCCGCAATGAGCTTTGTGCAAGCTGCGCAGAAGAAACAAGGCACTAAACCGGCAAATGTCCAGCTAATCTCCAACGTGAAAAGGGTCAGCAAGGAAAGCTCTTGCTAACAGCCCAGAAGCATTGCGACTCTTCTCTGGATGATTTGCCCACCAACACTTCACATCAGCTCAAGCCGGCTGCCCGGAGGAAAAGAGGCTAGGAAAGATCGTAGCAGGCACGGTTGTTGCTGCACGAGAAGTGCCTGCTCCGGAGGCTTCTTGCGAGCAGCGCTAAAAGCACGCGAACATCGCGTTTCTGTGCTTTCCTGAACAGCTTGCGCTGGGACAGTTACAGCCGTGTTTTGCAAGCTGTCCGGGGTTCTGAGGCACTAAAAGTGCGGATGTGTGGCGACTGTGCAAGACGAGAACCGGCTGCTCTGAAAGCCCTTCCTGCTCGTCACGTACGCTTTCTAGCAGCTCTACGGACACACACGCGTCAGCCTCTTCACTGTCCTACACAGCTAGCACGCTGGCAGTTACCGTCAACTTGGAAGCAGCCGCGCAGAAGGCAGTCGCCCTGCAACCGGCGAACAGCGCACATTCGCGGCTACACGCGAGCTGGCCGCACTCGGAGCTTTCGCGGCTCTTCTCTCGCTCTTTCCCGCAGAGCTCCGGCGATGCACAACTCGAACCGCGAAAGCCGCAATGAGCTTTGTGCAAGCTGCGCAGAAGAAACAAGGCACTAAACCGGCAAATGTCCAGCTAATCTCCAACGTGAAAAGGGTCAGCAAGGAAAGCTCTTGCTAACAGCCCAGAAGCATTGCGACTCTTCTCTGGATGATTTGCCCACCAACACTTCACATCAGCTCAAGCCGGCTGCCCGGAGGAAAAGAGGCTAGGAAAGATCGTAGCAGGCACGGTTGTTGCTGCACGAGAAGTGCCTGCTCCGGAGGCTTCTTGCGAGCAGCGCTAAAAGCACGCGAACATCGCGTTTCTGTGCTTTCCTGAACAGCTTGCGCTGGGACAGTTACAGCCGTGTTTTGCAAGCTGTCCGGGGTTCTGAGGCACTAAAAGTGCGGATGTGTGGCGACTGTGCAAGACGAGAACCGGCTGCTCTGAAAGCCCTTCCTGCTCGTCACGTACGCTTTCTAGCAGCTCTACGGACACACACGCGTCAGCCTCTTCACTGTCCTACACAGCTAGCACGCTGGCAGTTACCGTCAACTTGGAAGCAGCCGCGCAGAAGGCAGTCGCCCTGCAACCGGCGAACAGCGCACATTCGCGGCTACACGCGAGCTGGCCGCACTCGGAGCTTTCGCGGCTCTTCTCTCGCTCTTTCCCGCAGAGCTCCGGCGATGCACAACTCGAACCGCGAAAGCCGCAATGAGCTTTGTGCAAGCTGCGCAGAAGAAACAAGGCACTAAACCGGCAAATGTCCAGCTAATCTCCCACGTGAAAAGGGTCAGCAAGGAAAGCTCTTGCTAACAGCCCAGAAGCATTGCGACGCTTCTCTGGATGATTTGCCCACCAACACTTCACACCAGCTCAAGCCGGCTGCCCGGAGGAAAAGAGGCTAGGAAAGATCGTAGCAGGCACGGTTGTTGCTGCACGAGAAGTGCCTGCTCCGGAGGCTTCTTGCGAGCAGCGCTAAAAGCACGCGAACATCGCGTTTCTGTGCTTTCCTGAACAGCTTGCGCTGGGACAGTTACAGCCGTGTTTTGCAAGCTGTCCGGGGTTCTGAGGCACTAAAAGTGCGGATGTGTGGCGACTGTGCAAGACGAGAACCGGCTGCTCTGAAAGCCCTTCCTGCTCGTCACGTACGCTTTCTAGCAGCTCTACGGACACACACGCGTCAGCCTCTTCACTGTCCTACACAGCTAGCACGCTGGCAGTTACCGTCAACTTGGAAGCAGCCGCGCAGAAGGCAGTCGCCCTGCAACCGGCGAACAGCGCACATTCGCGGCTACACGCGAGCTGGCCGCACTCGGAGCTTTCGCGGCTCTTCTCTCGCTCTTTCCCGCAGAGCTCCGGCGATGCACAACTCGAACCGCGAAAGCCGCAATGAGCTTTGTGCAAGCTGCGCAGAAGAAACAAGGCACTAAACCGGCAAATGTCCAGCTAATCTCCAACGTGAAAAGGGTCAGCAAGGAAAGCTCTTGCTAACAGCCCAGAAGCATTGCGACGCTTCTCTGGATGATTTGCCCACCAACATTTCACATCAGCTCAAGCCGGCTGCCCGGAGGAAAAGAGGCTAGGAAAGATCGTAGCAGGCACGGTTGTTGCTGCACGAGAAGTGCCTGCTCCGGAGGCTTCTTGCGAGCAGCGCTAAAAGCACGCGAACATCGCGTTTCTGTGCTTTCCTGAACAGCTTGCGCTGGGACAGTTACAGCCGTGTTTTGCAAGCTGTCCGGGGTTCTGAGGCACTAAAAGTGCGGATGTGTGGCGACTGTGCAAGACGAGAACCGGCTGCTCTGAAAGCCCTTCCTGCTCGTCACGTACGCTTTCTAGCAGCTCTACGGACACACACGCGTCAGCCTCTTCACTGTCCTACACAGCTAGCACGCTGGCAGTTACCGTCAACTTGGAAGCAGCCGCGCAGAAGGCAGTCGCCCTGCAACCGGCGAACAGCGCACATTCGCGGCTACACGCGAGCTGGCCGCACTCGGAGCTTTCGCGGCTCTTCTCTCGCTCTTTCCCGCAGAGCTCCGGCGATGCACAACTCGAACCGCGAAAGCCGCAATGAGCTTTGTGCAAGCTGCGCAGAAGAAACAAGGCACTAAACCGGCAAATGTCCAGCTAATCTCCAACGTGAAAAGGGTCAGCAAGGAAAGCTCTTGCTAACAGCCCAGAAGCATTGCGACTCTTCTCTGGATGATTTGCCCACCAACACTTCACATCAGCTCAAGCCGGCTGCCCGGAGGAAAAGAGGCTAGGAAAGATCGTAGCAGGCACGGTTGTTGCTGCACGAGAAGTGCCTGCTCCGGAGGCTTCTTGCGAGCAGCGCTAAAAGCACGCGAACATCGCGTTTCTGTGCTTTCCTGAACAGCTTGCGCTGGGACAGTTACAGCCGTGTTTTGCAAGCTGTCCGGGGTTCTGAGGCACTAAAAGTGCGGATGTGTGGCGACTGTGCAAGACGAGAACCGGCTGCTCTGAAAGCCCTTCCTGCTCGTCACGTACGCTTTCTAGCAGCTCTACGGACACACACGCGTCAGCCTCTTCACTGTCCTACACAGCTAGCACGCTGGCAGTTACCGTCAACTTGGAAGCAGCCGCGCAGAAGGCAGTCGCCCTGCAACCGGCGAACAGCGCACATTCGCGGCTACACGCGAGCTGGCCGCACTCGGAGCTTTCGCGGCTCTTCTCTCGCTCTTTCCCGCAGAGCTCCGGCGATGCACAACTCGAACCGCGAAAGCCGCAATGAGCTTTGTGCAAGCTGCGCAGAAGAAACAAGGCACTAAACCGGCAAATGTCCAGCTAATCTCCCACGTGAAAAGGGTCAGCAAGGAAAGCTCTTGCTAACAGCCCAGAAGCATTGCGACTCTTCTCTGGATGATTTGCCCACCAACACTTCACATCAGCTCAAGCCGGCTGCCCGGAGGAAAAGAGGCTAGGAAAGATCGTAGCAGGCACGGTTGTTGCTGCACGAGAAGTGCCTGCTCCGGAGGCTTCTTGCGAGCAGCGCTAAAAGCACGCGAACATCGCGTTTCTGTGCTTTCCTGAACAGCTTGCGCTGGGACAGTTACAGCCGTGTTTTGCAAGCTGTCCGGGGTTCTGAGGCACTAAAAGTGCGGATGTGTGGCGACTGTGCAAGACGAGAACCGGCTGCTCTGAAAGCCCTTCCTGCTCGTCACGTACGCTTTCTAGCAGCTCTACGGACACACACGCGTCAGCCTCTTCACTGTCCTACACAGCTAGCACGCTGGCAGTTACCGTCAACTTGGAAGCAGCCGCGCAGAAGGCAGTCGCCCTGCAACCGGCGAACAGCGCACATTCGCGGCTACACGCGAGCTGGCCGCACTCGGAGCTTTCGCGGCTCTTCTCTCGCTCTTTCCCGCAGAGCTCCGGCGATGCACAACTCGAACCGCGAAAGCCGCAATGAGCTTTGTGCAAGCTGCGCAGAAGAAACAAGGCACTAAACCGGCAAATGTCCAGCTAATCTCCAACGTGAAAAGGGTCAGCAAGGAAAGCTCTTGCTAACAGCCCAGAAGCATTGCGACGCTTCTCTGGATGATTTGCCCACCAACACTTCACATCAGCTCAAGCCGGCTGCCCGGAGGAAAAGAGGCTAGGAAAGATCGTAGCAGGCACGGTTGTTGCTGCACGAGAAGTGCCTGCTCCGGAGGCTTCTTGCGAGCAGCGCTAAAAGCACGCGAACATCGCGTTTCTGTGCTTTCCTGAACAGCTTGCGCTGGGACAGTTACAGCCGTGTTTTGCAAGCTGTCCGGGGTTCTGAGGCACTAAAAGTGCGGATGTGTGGCGACTGTGCAAGACGAGAACCGGCTGCTCTGAAAGCCCTTCCTGCTCGTCACGTACGCTTTCTAGCAGCTCTACGGACACACACGCGTCAGCCTCTTCACTGTCCTACACAGCTAGCACGCTGGCAGTTACCGTCAACTTGGAAGCAGCCGCGCAGAAGGCAGTCGCCCTGCAACCGGCGAACAGCGCACATTCGCGGCTACACGCGAGCTGGCCGCACTCGGAGCTTTCGCGGCTCTTCTCTCGCTCTTTCCCGCAGAGCTCCGGCGATGCACAACTCGAACCGCGAAAGCCGCAATGAGCTTTGTGCAAGCTGCGCAGAAGAAACAAGGCACTAAACCGGCAAATGTCCAGCTAATCTCCAACGTGAAAAGGGTCAGCAAGGAAAGCTCTTGCTAACAGCCCAGAAGCATTGCGACTCTTCTCTGGATGATTTGCCCACCAACACTTCACATCAGCTCAAGCCGGCTGCCCGGAGGAAAAGAGGCTAGGAAAGATCGTAGCAGGCACGGTTGTTGCTGCACGAGAAGTGCCTGCTCCGGAGGCTTCTTGCGAGCAGCGCTAAAAGCACGCGAACATCGCGTTTCTGTGCTTTCCTGAACAGCTTGCGCTGGGACAGTTACAGCCGTGTTTTGCAAGCTGTCCGGGGTTCTGAGGCACTAAAAGTGCGGATGTGTGGCGACTGTGCAAGACGAGAACCGGCTGCTCTGAAAGCCCTTCCTGCTCGTCACGTACGCTTTCTAGCAGCTCTACGGACACACACGCGTCAGCCTCTTCACTGTCCTACACAGCTAGCACGCTGGCAGTTACCGTCAACTTGGAAGCAGCCGCGCAGAAGGCAGTCGCCCTGCAACCGGCGAACAGCGCACATTCGCGGCTACACGCGAGCTGGCCGCACTCGGAGCTTTCGCGGCTCTTCTCTCGCTCTTTCCCGCAGAGCTCCGGCGATGCACAACTCGAACCGCGAAAGCCGCAATGAGCTTTGTGCAAGCTGCGCAGAAGAAACAAGGCACTAAACCGGCAAATGTCCAGCTAATCTCCCACGTGAAAAGGGTCAGCAAGGAAAGCTCTTGCTAACAGCCCAGAAGCATTGCGACTCTTCTCTGGATGATTTGCCCACCAACACTTCACATCAGCTCAAGCCGGCTGCCCGGAGGAAAAGAGGCTAGGAAAGATCGTAGCAGGCACGGTTGTTGCTGCACGAGAAGTGCCTGCTCCGGAGGCTTCTTGCGAGCAGCGCTAAAAGCACGCGAACATCGCGTTTCTGTGCTTTCCTGAACAGCTTGCGCTGGGACAGTTACAGCCGTGTTTTGCAAGCTGTCCGGGGTTCTGAGGCACTAAAAGTGCGGATGTGTGGCGACTGTGCAAGACGAGAACCGGCTGCTCTGAAAGCCCTTCCTGCTCGTCACGTACGCTTTCTAGCAGCTCTACGGACACACACGCGTCAGCCTCTTCACTGTCCTACACAGCTAGCACGCTGGCAGTTACCGTCAACTTGGAAGCAGCCGCGCAGAAGGCAGTCGCCCTGCAACCGGCGAACAGCGCACATTCGCGGCTACACGCGAGCTGGCCGCACTCGGAGCTTTCGCGGCTCTTCTCTCGCTCTTTCCCGCAGAGCTCCGGCGATGCACAACTCGAACCGCGAAAGCCGCAATGAGCTTTGTGCAAGCTGCGCAGAAGAAACAAGGCACTAAACCGGCAAATGTCCAGCTAATCTCCAACGTGAAAAGGGTCAGCAAGGAAAGCTCTTGCTAACAGCCCAGAAGCATTGCGACGCTTCTCTGGATGATTTGCCCACCAACACTTCACATCAGCTCAAGCCGGCTGCCCGGAGGAAAAGAGGCTAGGAAAGATCGTAGCAGGCACGGTTGTTGCTGCACGAGAAGTGCCTGCTCCGGAGGCTTCTTGCGAGCAGCGCTAAAAGCACGCGAACATCGCGTTTCTGTGCTTTCCTGAACAGCTTGCGCTGGGACAGTTACAGCCGTGTTTTGCAAGCTGTCCGGGGTTCTGAGGCACTAAAAGTGCGGATGTGTGGCGACTGTGCAAGACGAGAACCGGCTGCTCTGAAAGCCCTTCCTGCTCGTCACGTACGCTTTCTAGCAGCTCTACGGACACACACGCGTCAGCCTCTTCACTGTCCTACACAGCTAGCACGCTGGCAGTTACCGTCAACTTGGAAGCAGCCGCGCAGAAGGCAGTCGCCCTGCAACCGGCGAACAGCGCACATTCGCGGCTACACGCGAGCTGGCCGCACTCGGAGCTTTCGCGGCTCTTCTCTCGCTCTTTCCCGCAGAGCTCCGGCGATGCACAACTCGAACCGCGAAAGCCGCAATGAGCTTTGTGCAAGCTGCGCAGAAGAAACAAGGCACTAAACCGGCAAATGTCCAGCTAATCTCCAACGTGAAAAGGGTCAGCAAGGAAAGCTCTTGCTAACAGCCCAGAAGCATTGCGACGCTTCTCTGGATGATTTGCCCACCAACACTTCACATCAGCTCAAGCCGGCTGCCCGGAGGAAAAGAGGCTAGGAAAGATCGTAGCAGGCACGGTTGTTGCTGCACGAGAAGTGCCTGCTCCGGAGGCTTCTTGCGAGCAGCGCTAAAAGCACGCGAACATCGCGTTTCTGTGCTTTCCTGAACAGCTTGCGCTGGGACAGTTACAGCCGTGTTTTGCAAGCTGTCCGGGGTTCTGAGGCACTAAAAGTGCGGATGTGTGGCGACTGTGCAAGACGAGAACCGGCTGCTCTGAAAGCCCTTCCTGCTCGTCACGTACGCTTTCTAGCAGCTCTACGGACACACACGCGTCAGCCTCTTCACTGTCCTACACAGCTAGCACGCTGGCAGTTACCGTCAACTTGGAAGCAGCCGCGCAGAAGGCAGTCGCCCTGCAACCGGCGAACAGCGCACATTCGCGGCTACACGCGAGCTGGCCGCACTCGGAGCTTTCGCGGCTCTTCTCTCGCTCTTTCCCGCAGAGCTCCGGCGATGCACAACTCGAACCGCGAAAGCCGCAATGAGCTTTGTGCAAGCTGCGCAGAAGAAACAAGGCACTAAACCGGCAAATGTCCAGCTAATCTCCAACGTGAAAAGGGTCAGCAAGGAAAGCTCTTGCTAACAGCCCAGAAGCATTGCGACGCTTCTCTGGATGATTTGCCCACCAACACTTCACATCAGCTCAAGCCGGCTGCCCGGAGGAAAAGAGGCTAGGAAAGATCGTAGCAGGCACGGTTGTTGCTGCACGAGAAGTGCCTGCTCCGGAGGCTTCTTGCGAGCAGCGCTAAAAGCACGCGAACATCGCGTTTCTGTGCTTTCCTGAACAGCTTGCGCTGGGACAGTTACAGCCGTGTTTTGCAAGCTGTCCGGGGTTCTGAGGCACTAAAAGTGCGGATGTGTGGCGACTGTGCAAGACGAGAACCGGCTGCTCTGAAAGCCCTTCCTGCTCGTCACGTACGCTTTCTAGCAGCTCTACGGACACACACGCGTCAGCCTCTTCACTGTCCTACACAGCTAGCACGCTGGCAGTTACCGTCAACTTGGAAGCAGCCGCGCAGAAGGCAGTCGCCCTGCAACCGGCGAACAGCGCACATTCGCGGCTACACGCGAGCTGGCCGCACTCGGAGCTTTCGCGGCTCTTCTCTCGCTCTTTCCCGCAGAGCTCCGGCGATGCACAACTCGAACCGCGAAAGCCGCAATGAGCTTTGTGCAAGCTGCGCAGAAGAAACAAGGCACTAAACCGGCAAATGTCCAGCTAATCTCCAACGTGAAAAGGGTCAGCAAGGAAAGCTCTTGCTAACAGCCCAGAAGCATTGCGACTCTTCTCTGGATGATTTGCCCACCAACACTTCACATCAGCTCAAGCCGGCTGCCCGGAGGAAAAGAGGCTAGGAAAGATCGTAGCAGGCACGGTTGTTGCTGCACGAGAAGTGCCTGCTCCGGAGGCTTCTTGCGAGCAGCGCTAAAAGCACGCGAACATCGCGTTTCTGTGCTTTCCTGAACAGCTTGCGCTGGGACAGTTACAGCCGTGTTTTGCAAGCTGTCCGGGGTTCTGAGGCACTAAAAGTGCGGATGTGTGGCGACTGTGCAAGACGAGAACCGGCTGCTCTGAAAGCCCTTCCTGCTCGTCACGTACGCTTTCTAGCAGCTCTACGGACACACACGCGTCAGCCTCTTCACTGTCCTACACAGCTAGCACGCTGGCAGTTACCGTCAACTTGGAAGCAGCCGCGCAGAAGGCAGTCGCCCTGCAACCGGCGAACAGCGCACATTCGCGGCTACACGCGAGCTGGCCGCACTCGGAGCTTTCGCGGCTCTTCTCTCGCTCTTTCCCGCAGAGCTCCGGCGATGCACAACTCGAACCGCGAAAGCCGCAATGAGCTTTGTGCAAGCTGCGCAGAAGAAACAAGGCACTAAACCGGCAAATGTCCAGCTAATCTCCAACGTGAAAAGGGTCAGCAAGGAAAGCTCTTGCTAACAGCCCAGAAGCATTGCGACGCTTCTCTGGATGATTTGCCCACCAACACTTCACATCAGCTCAAGCCGGCTGCCCGGAGGAAAAGAGGCTAGGAAAGATCGTAGCAGGCACGGTTGTTGCTGCACGAGAAGTGCCTGCTCCGGAGGCTTCTTGCGAGCAGCGCTAAAAGCACGCGAACATCGCGTTTCTGTGCTTTCCTGAACAGCTTGCGCTGGGACAGTTACAGCCGTGTTTTGCAAGCTGTCCGGGGTTCTGAGGCACTAAAAGTGCGGATGTGTGGCGACTGTGCAAGACGAGAACCGGCTGCTCTGAAAGCCCTTCCTGCTCGTCACGTACGCTTTCTAGCAGCTCTACGGACACACACGCGTCAGCCTCTTCACTGTCCTACACAGCTAGCACGCTGGCAGTTACCGTCAACTTGGAAGCAGCCGCGCAGAAGGCAGTCGCCCTGCAACCGGCGAACAGCGCACATTCGCGGCTACACGCGAGCTGGCCGCACTCGGAGCTTTCGCGGCTCTTCTCTCGCTCTTTCCCGCAGAGCTCCGGCGATGCACAACTCGAACCGCGAAAGCCGCAATGAGCTTTGTGCAAGCTGCGCAGAAGAAACAAGGCACTAAACCGGCAAATGTCCAGCTAATCTCCAACGTGAAAAGGGTCAGCAAGGAAAGCTCTTGCTAACAGCCCAGAAGCATTGCGACGCTTCTCTGGATGATTTGCCCACCAACACTTCACATCAGCTCAAGCCGGCTGCCCGGAGGAAAAGAGGCTAGGAAAGATCGTAGCAGGCACGGTTGTTGCTGCACGAGAAGTGCCTGCTCCGGAGGCTTCTTGCGAGCAGCGCTAAAAGCACGCGAACATCGCGTTTCTGTGCTTTCCTGAACAGCTTGCGCTGGGACAGTTACAGCCGTGTTTTGCAAGCTGTCCGGGGTTCTGAGGCACTAAAAGTGCGGATGTGTGGCGACTGTGCAAGACGAGAACCGGCTGCTCTGAAAGCCCTTCCTGCTCGTCACGTACGCTTTCTAGCAGCTCTACGGACACACACGCGTCAGCCTCTTCACTGTCCTACACAGCTAGCACGCTGGCAGTTACCGTCAACTTGGAAGCAGCCGCGCAGAAGGCAGTCGCCCTGCAACCGGCGAACAGCGCACATTCGCGGCTACACGCGAGCTGGCCGCACTCGGAGCTTTCGCGGCTCTTCTCTCGCTCTTTCCCGCAGAGCTCCGGCGATGCACAACTCGAACCGCGAAAGCCGCAATGAGCTTTGTGCAAGCTGCGCAGAAGAAACAAGGCACTAAACCGGCAAATGTCCAGCTAATCTCCCACGTGAAAAGGGTCAGCAAGGAAAGCTCTTGCTAACAGCCCAGAAGCATTGCGACTCTTCTCTGGATGATTTGCCCACCAACACTTCACATCAGCTCAAGCCGGCTGCCCGGAGGAAAAGAGGCTAGGAAAGATCGTAGCAGGCACGGTTGTTGCTGCACGAGAAGTGCCTGCTCCGGAGGCTTCTTGCGAGCAGCGCTAAAAGCACGCGAACATCGCGTTTCTGTGCTTTCCTGAACAGCTTGCGCTGGGACAGTTACAGCCGTGTTTTGCAAGCTGTCCGGGGTTCTGAGGCACTAAAAGTGCGGATGTGTGGCGACTGTGCAAGACGAGAACCGGCTGCTCTGAAAGCCCTTCCTGCTCGTCACGTACGCTTTCTAGCAGCTCTACGGACACACACGCGTCAGCCTCTTCACTGTCCTACACAGCTAGCACGCTGGCAGTTACCGTCAACTTGGAAGCAGCCGCGCAGAAGGCAGTCGCCCTGCAACCGGCGAACAGCGCACATTCGCGGCTACACGCGAGCTGGCCGCACTCGGAGCTTTCGCGGCTCTTCTCTCGCTCTTTCCCGCAGAGCTCCGGCGATGCACAACTCGAACCGCGAAAGCCGCAATGAGCTTTGTGCAAGCTGCGCAGAAGAAACAAGGCACTAAACCGGCAAATGTCCAGCTAATCTCCAACGTGAAAAGGGTCAGCAAGGAAAGCTCTTGCTAACAGCCCAGAAGCATTGCGACGCTTCTCTGGATGATTTGCCCACCAACACTTCACATCAGCTCAAGCCGGCTGCCCGGAGGAAAAGAGGCTAGGAAAGATCGTAGCAGGCACGGTTGTTGCTGCACGAGAAGTGCCTGCTCCGGAGGCTTCTTGCGAGCAGCGCTAAAAGCACGCGAACATCGCGTTTCTGTGCTTTCCTGAACAGCTTGCGCTGGGACAGTTACAGCCGTGTTTTGCAAGCTGTCCGGGGTTCTGAGGCACTAAAAGTGCGGATGTGTGGCGACTGTGCAAGACGAGAACCGGCTGCTCTGAAAGCCCTTCCTGCTCGTCACGTACGCTTTCTAGCAGCTCTACGGACACACACGCGTCAGCCTCTTCACTGTCCTACACAGCTAGCACGCTGGCAGTTACCGTCAACTTGGAAGCAGCCGCGCAGAAGGCAGTCGCCCTGCAACCGGCGAACAGCGCACATTCGCGGCTACACGCGAGCTGGCCGCACTCGGAGCTTTCGCGGCTCTTCTCTCGCTCTTTCCCGCAGAGCTCCGGCGATGCACAACTCGAACCGCGAAAGCCGCAATGAGCTTTGTGCAAGCTGCGCAGAAGAAACAAGGCACTAAACCGGCAAATGTCCAGCTAATCTCCAACGTGAAAAGGGTCAGCAAGGAAAGCTCTTGCTAACAGCCCAGAAGCATTGCGACTCTTCTCTGGATGATTTGCCCACCAACACTTCACATCAGCTCAAGCCGGCTGCCCGGAGGAAAAGAGGCTAGGAAAGATCGTAGCAGGCACGGTTGTTGCTGCACGAGAAGTGCCTGCTCCGGAGGCTTCTTGCGAGCAGCGCTAAAAGCACGCGAACATCGCGTTTCTGTGCTTTCCTGAACAGCTTGCGCTGGGACAGTTACAGCCGTGTTTTGCAAGCTGTCCGGGGTTCTGAGGCACTAAAAGTGCGGATGTGTGGCGACTGTGCAAGACGAGAACCGGCTGCTCTGAAAGCCCTCCTGCTCGTCACGTACGCTTTCTAGCAGCTCTACGGACACACACGCGTCAGCCTCTTCACTGTCCTACACAGCTAGCACGCTGGCAGTTACCGTCAACTTGGAAGCAGCCGCGCAGAAGGCAGTCGCCCTGCAACCGGCGAACAGCGCACATTCGCGGCTACACGCGAGCTGGCCGCACTCGGAGCTTTCGCGGCTCTTCTCTCGCTCTTTCCCGCAGAGCTCCGGCGATGCACAACTCGAACCGCGAAAGCCGCAATGAGCTTTGTGCAAGCTGCGCAGAAGAAACAAGGCACTAAACCGGCAAATGTCCAGCTAATCTCCCACGTGAAAAGGGTCAGCAAGGAAAGCTCTTGCTAACAGCCCAGAAGCATTGCGACGCTTCTCTGGATGATTTGCCCACCAACACTTCACATCAGCTCAAGCCGGCTGCCCGGAGGAAAAGAGGCTAGGAAAGATCGTAGCAGGCACGGTTGTTGCTGCACGAGAAGTGCCTGCTCCGGAGGCTTCTTGCGAGCAGCGCTAAAAGCACGCGAACATCGCGTTTCTGTGCTTTCCTGAACAGCTTGCGCTGGGACAGTTACAGCCGTGTTTTGCAAGCTGTCCGGGGTTCTGAGGCACTAAAAGTGCGGATGTGTGGCGACTGTGCAAGACGAGAACCGGCTGCTCTGAAAGCCCTTCCTGCTCGTCACGTACGCTTTCTAGCAGCTCTACGGACACACACGCGTCAGCCTCTTCACTGTCCTACACAGCTAGCACGCTGGCAGTTACCGTCAACTTGGAAGCAGCCACGCAGAAGGCAGTCGCCCTGCAACCGGCGAACAGCGCACATTCGCGGCTACACGCGAGCTGGCCGCACTCGGAGCTTTCGCGGCTCTTCTCTCGCTCTTTCCCGCAGAGCTCCGGCGATGCACAACTCGAACCGCGAAAGCCGCAATGAGCTTTGTGCAAGCTGCGCAGAAGAAACAAGGCACTAAACCGGCAAATGTCCAGCTAATCTCCAACGTGAAAAGGGTCAGCAAGGAAAGCTCTTGCTAACAGCCCAGAAGCATTGCGACGCTTCTCTGGATGATTTGCCCACCAACACTTCACATCAGCTCAAGCCGGCTGCCCGGAGGAAAAGAGGCTAGGAAAGATCGTAGCAGGCACGGTTGTTGCTGCACGAGAAGTGCCTGCTCCGGAGGCTTCTTGCGAGCAGCGCTAAAAGCACGCGAACATCGCGTTTCTGTGCTTTCCTGAACAGCTTGCGCTGGGACAGTTACAGCCGTGTTTTGCAAGCTGTCCGGGGTTCTGAGGCACTAAAAGTGCGGATGTGTGGCGACTGTGCAAGACGAGAACCGGCTGCTCTGAAAGCCCTTCCTGCTCGTCACGTACGCTTTCTAGCAGCTCTACGGACACACACGCGTCAGCCTCTTCACTGTCCTACACAGCTAGCACGCTGGCAGTTACCGTCAACTTGGAAGCAGCCGCGCAGAAGGCAGTCGCCCTGCAACCGGCGAACAGCGCACATTCGCGGCTACACGCGAGCTGGCCGCACTCGGAGCTTTCGCGGCTCTTCTCTCGCTCTTTCCCGCAGAGCTCCGGCGATGCACAACTCGAACCGCGAAAGCCGCAATGAGCTTTGTGCAAGCTGCGCAGAAGAAACAAGGCACTAAACCGGCAAATGTCCAGCTAATCTCCCACGTGAAAAGGGTCAGCAAGGAAAGCTCTTGCTAACAGCCCAGAAGCATTGCGACGCTTCTCTGGATGATTTGCCCACCAACACTTCACATCAGCTCAAGCCGGCTGCCCGGAGGAAAAGAGGCTAGGAAAGATCGTAGCAGGCACGGTTGTTGCTGCACGAGAAGTGCCTGCTCCGGAGGCTTCTTGCGAGCAGCGCTAAAAGCACGCGAACATCGCGTTTCTGTGCTTTCCTGAACAGCTTGCGCTGGGACAGTTACAGCCGTGTTTTGCAAGCTGTCCGGGGTTCTGAGGCACTAAAAGTGCGGATGTGTGGCGACTGTGCAAGACGAGAACCGGCTGCTCTGAAAGCCCTTCCTGCTCGTCACGTACGCTTTCTAGCAGCTCTACGGACACACACGCGTCAGCCTCTTCACTGTCCTACACAGCTAGCACGCTGGCAGTTACCGTCAACTTGGAAGCAGCCGCGCAGAAGGCAGTCGCCCTGCAACCGGCGAACAGCGCACATTCGCGGCTACACGCGAGCTGGCCGCACTCGGAGCTTTCGCGGCTCTTCTCTCGCTCTTTCCCGCAGAGCTCCGGCGATGCACAACTCGAACCGCGAAAGCCGCAATGAGCTTTGTGCAAGCTGCGCAGAAGAAACAAGGCACTAAACCGGCAAATGTCCAGCTAATCTCCAACGTGAAAAGGGTCAGCAAGGAAAGCTCTTGCTAACAGCCCAGAAGCATTGCGACGCTTCTCTGGATGATTTGCCCACCAACACTTCACATCAGCTCAAGCCGGCTGCCCGGAGGAAAAGAGGCTAGGAAAGATCGTAGCAGGCACGGTTGTTGCTGCACGAGAAGTGCCTGCTCCGGAGGCTTCTTGCGAGCAGCGCTAAAAGCACGCGAACATCGCGTTTCTGTGCTTTCCTGAACAGCTTGCGCTGGGACAGTTACAGCCGTGTTTTTGCAAGCTGTCCGGGGTTCTGAGGCACTAAAAGTGCGGATGTGTGGCGACTGTGCAAGACGAGAACCGGCTGCTCTGAAAGCCCTTCCTGCTCGTCACGTACGCTTTCTAGCAGCTCTACGGACACACACGCGTCAGCCTCTTCACTGTCCTACACAGCTAGCACGCTGGCAGTTACCGTCAACTTGGAAGCAGCCGCGCAGAAGGCAGTCGCCCTGCAACCGGCGAACAGCGCACATTCGCGGCTACACGCGAGCTGGCCGCACTCGGAGCTTTCGCGGCTCTTCTCTCGCTCTTTCCCGCAGAGCTCCGGCGATGCACAACTCGAACCGCGAAAGCCGCAATGAGCTTTGTGCAAGCTGCGCAGAAGAAACAAGGCACTAAACCGGCAAATGTCCAGCTAATCTCCCACGTGAAAAGGGTCAGCAAGGAAAGCTCTTGCTAACAGCCCAGAAGCATTGCGACGCTTCTCTGGATGATTTGCCCACCAACACTTCACATCAGCTCAAGCCGGCTGCCCGGAGGAAAAGAGGCTAGGAAAGATCGTAGCAGGCACGGTTGTTGCTGCACGAGAAGTGCCTGCTCCGGAGGCTTCTTGCGAGCAGCGCTAAAAGCACGCGAACATCGCGTTTCTGTGCTTTCCTGAACAGCTTGCGCTGGGACAGTTACAGCCGTGTTTTGCAAGCTGTCCGGGGTTCTGAGGCACTAAAAGTGCGGATGTGTGGCGACTGTGCAAGACGAGAACCGGCTGCTCTGAAAGCCCTTCCTGCTCGTCACGTACGCTTTCTAGCAGCTCTACGGACACACACGCGTCAGCCTCTTCACTGTCCTACACAGCTAGCACGCTGGCAGTTACCGTCAACTTGGAAGCAGCCGCGCAGAAGGCAGTCGCCCTGCAACCGGCGAACAGCGCACATTCGCGGCTACACGCGAGCTGGCCGCACTCGGAGCTTTCGCGGCTCTTCTCTCGCTCTTTCCCGCAGAGCTCCGGCGATGCACAACTCGAACCGCGAAAGCCGCAATGAGCTTTGTGCAAGCTGCGCAGAAGAAACAAGGCACTAAACCGGCAAATGTCCAGCTAATCTCCAACGTGAAAAGGGTCAGCAAGGAAAGCTCTTGCTAACAGCCCAGAAGCATTGCGACGCTTCTCTGGATGATTTGCCCACCAACACTTCACATCAGCTCAAGCCGGCTGCCCGGAGGAAAAGAGGCTAGGAAAGATCGTAGCAGGCACGGTTGTTGCTGCACGAGAAGTGCCTGCTCCGGAGGCTTCTTGCGAGCAGCGCTAAAAGCACGCGAACATCGCGTTTCTGTGCTTTCCTGAACAGCTTGCGCTGGGACAGTTACAGCCGTGTTTTGCAAGCTGTCCGGGGTTCTGAGGCACTAAAAGTGCGGATGTGTGGCGACTGTGCAAGACGAGAACCGGCTGCTCTGAAAGCCCTTCCTGCTCGTCACGTACGCTTTCTAGCAGCTCTACGGACACACACGCGTCAGCCTCTTCACTGTCCTACACAGCTAGCACGCTGGCAGTTACCGTCAACTTGGAAGCAGCCGCGCAGAAGGCAGTCGCCCTGCAACCGGCGAACAGCGCACATTCGCGGCTACACGCGAGCTGGCCGCACTCGGAGCTTTCGCGGCTCTTCTCTCGCTCTTTCCCGCAGAGCTCCGGCGATGCACAACTCGAACCGCGAAAGCCGCAATGAGCTTTGTGCAAGCTGCGCAGAAGAAACAAGGCACTAAACCGGCAAATGTCCAGCTAATCTCCCACGTGAAAAGGGTCAGCAAGGAAAGCTCTTGCTAACAGCCCAGAAGCATTGCGACGCTTCTCTGGATGATTTGCCCACCAACACTTCACATCAGCTCAAGCCGGCTGCCCGGAGGAAAAGAGGCTAGGAAAGATCGTAGCAGGCACGGTTGTTGCTGCACGAGAAGTGCCTGCTCCGGAGGCTTCTTGCGAGCAGCGCTAAAAGCACGCGAACATCGCGTTTCTGTGCTTTCCTGAACAGCTTGCGCTGGGACAGTTACAGCCGTGTTTTGCAAGCTGTCCGGGGGTTCTGAGGCACTAAAAGTGCGGATGTGTGGCGACTGTGCAAGACGAGAACCGGCTGCTCTGAAAGCCCTTCCTGCTCGTCACGTACGCTTTCTAGCAGCTCTACGGACACACACGCGTCAGCCTCTTCACTGTCCTACACAGCTAGCACGCTGGCAGTTACCGTCAACTTGGAAGCAGCCGCGCAGAAGGCAGTCGCCCTGCAACCGGCGAACAGCGCACATTCGCGGCTACACGCGAGCTGGCCGCACTCGGAGCTTTCGCGGCTCTTCTCTCGCTCTTTCCCGCAGAGCTCCGGCGATGCACAACTCGAACCGCGAAAGCCGCAATGAGCTTTGTGCAAGCTGCGCAGAAGAAACAAGGCACTAAACCGGCAAATGTCCAGCTAATCTCCAACGTGAAAAGGGTCAGCAAGGAAAGCTCTTGCTAACAGCCCAGAAGCATTGCGACTCTTCTCTGGATGATTTGCCCACCAACACTTCACATCAGCTCAAGCCGGCTGCCCGGAGGAAAAGAGGCTAGGAAAGATCGTAGCAGGCACGGTTGTTGCTGCACGAGAAGTGCCTGCTCCGGAGGCTTCTTGCGAGCAGCGCTAAAAGCACGCGAACATCGCGTTTCTGTGCTTTCCTGAACAGCTTGCGCTGGGACAGTTACAGCCGTGTTTTGCAAGCTGTCCGGGGTTCTGAGGCACTAAAAGTGCGGATGTGTGGCGACTGTGCAAGACGAGAACCGGCTGCTCTGAAAGCCCTTCCTGCTCGTCACGTACGCTTTCTAGCAGCTCTACGGACACACACGCGTCAGCCTCTTCACTGTCCTACACAGCTAGCACGCTGGCAGTTACCGTCAACTTGGAAGCAGCCGCGCAGAAGGCAGTCGCCCTGCAACCGGCGAACAGCGCACATTCGCGGCTACACGCGAGCTGGCCGCACTCGGAGCTTTCGCGGCTCTTCTCTCGCTCTTTCCCGCAGAGCTCCGGCGATGCACAACTCGAACCGCGAAAGCCGCAATGAGCTTTGTGCAAGCTGCGCAGAAGAAACAAGGCACTAAACCGGCAAATGTCCAGCTAATCTCCCACGTGAAAAGGGTCAGCAAGGAAAGCTCTTGCTAACAGCCCAGAAGCATTGCGACGCTTCTAGGATGATTTGCCCACCAACACTTCACATCAGCTCAAGCCGGCTGCCCGGAGGAAAAGAGGCTAGGAAAGATCGTAGCAGGCACGGTTGTTGCTGCACGAGAAGTGCCTGCTCCGGAGGCTTCTTGCGAGCAGCGCTAAAAGCACGCGAACATCGCGTTTCTGTGCTTTCCTGAACAGCTTGCGCTGGGACAGTTACAGCCGTGTTTTGCAAGCTGTCCGGGGTTCTGAGGCACTAAAAGTGCGGATGTGTGGCGACTGTGCAAGACGAGAACCGGCTGCTCTGAAAGCCCTTCCTGCTCGTCACGTACGCTTTCTAGCAGCTCTACGGACACACACGCGTCAGCCTCTTCACTGTCCTACACAGCTAGCACGCTGGCAGTTACCGTCAACTTGGAAGCAGCCGCGCAGAAGGCAGTCGCCCTGCAACCGGCGAACAGCGCACATTCGCGGCTACACGCGAGCTGGCCGCACTCGGAGCTTTCGCGGCTCTTCTCTCGCTCTTTCCCGCAGAGCTCCGGCGATGCACAACTCGAACCGCGAAAGCCGCAATGAGCTTTGTGCAAGCTGCGCAGAAGAAACAAGGCACTAAACCGGCAAATGTCCAGCTAATCTCCAACGTGAAAAGGGTCAGCAAGGAAAGCTCTTGCTAACAGCCCAGAAGCATTGCGACGCTTCTCTGGATGATTTGCCCACCAACACTTCACATCAGCTCAAGCCGGCTGCCCGGAGGAAAAGAGGCTAGGAAAGATCGTAGCAGGCACGGTTGTTGCTGCACGAGAAGTGCCTGCTCCGGAGGCTTCTTGCGAGCAGCGCTAAAAGCACGCGAACATCGCGTTTCTGTGCTTTCCTGAACAGCTTGCGCTGGGACAGTTACAGCCGTGTTTTGCAAGCTGTCCGGGGTTCTGAGGCACTAAAGTGCGGATGTGTGGCGACTGTGCAAGACGAGAACCGGCTGCTCTGAAAGCCCTTCCTGCTCGTCACGTACGCTTTCTAGCAGCTCTACGGACACACACGCGTCAGCCTCTTCACTGTCCTACACAGCTAGCACGCTGGCAGTTACCGTCAACTTGGAAGCAGCCGCGCAGAAGGCAGTCGCCCTGCAACCGGCGAACAGCGCACATTCGCGGCTACACGCGAGCTGGCCGCACTCGGAGCTTTCGCGGCTCTTCTCTCGCTCTTTCCCGCAGAGCTCCGGCGATGCACAACTCGAACCGCGAAAGCCGCAATGAGCTTTGTGCAAGCTGCGCAGAAGAAACAAGGCACTAAACCGGCAAATGTCCAGCTAATCTCCACGTGAAAAGGGTCAGCAAGGAAAGCTCTTGCTAACAGCCCAGAAGCATTGCGACGCTTCTCTGGATGATTTGCCCACCAACACTTCACATCAGCTCAAGCCGGCTGCCCGGAGGAAAAGAGGCTAGGAAAGATCGTAGCAGGCACGGTTGTTGCTGCACGAGAAGTGCCTGCTCCGGAGGCTTCTTGCGAGCAGCGCTAAAAGCACGCGAACATCGCGTTTCTGTGCTTTCCTGAACAGCTTGCGCTGGGACAGTTACAGCCGTGTTTTGCAAGCTGTCCGGGGTTCTGAGGCACTAAAAGTGCGGATGTGTGGCGACTGTGCAAGACGAGAACCGGCTGCTCTGAAAGCCCTTCCTGCTCGTCACGTACGCTTTCTAGCAGCTCTACGGACACACACGCGTCAGCCTCTTCACTGTCCTACACAGCTAGCACGCTGGCAGTTACCGTCAACTTGGAAGCAGCCGCGCAGAAGGCAGTCGCCCTGCAACCGGCGAACAGCGCACATTCGCGGCTACACGCGAGCTGGCCGCACTCGGAGCTTTCGCGGCTCTTCTCTCGCTCTTTCCCGCAGAGCTCCGGCGATGCACAACTCGAACCGCGAAAGCCGCAATGAGCTTTGTGCAAGCTGCGCAGAAGAAACAAGGCACTAAACCGGCAAATGTCCAGCTAATCTCCAACGTGAAAAGGGTCAGCAAGGAAAGCTCTTGCTAACAGCCCAGAAGCATTGCGACGCTTCTCTGGATGATTTGCCCACCAACACTTCACATCAGCTCAAGCCGGCTGCCCGGAGGAAAAGAGGCTAGGAAAGATCGTAGCAGGCACGGTTGTTGCTGCACGAGAAGTGCCTGCTCCGGAGGCTTCTTGCGAGCAGCGCTAAAAGCACGCGAACATCGCGTTTCTGTGCTTTCCTGAACAGCTTGCGCTGGGACAGTTACAGCCGTGTTTTGCAAGCTGTCCGGGGTTCTGAGGCACTAAAAGTGCGGATGTGTGGCGACTGTGCAAGACGAGAACCGGCTGCTCTGAAAGCCCTTCCTGCTCGTCACGTACGCTTTCTAGCAGCTCTACGGACACACACGCGTCAGCCTCTTCACTGTCCTACACAGCTAGCACGCTGGCAGTTACCGTCAACTTGGAAGCAGCCGCGCAGAAGGCAGTCGCCCTGCAACCGGCGAACAGCGCACATTCGCGGCTACACGCGAGCTGGCCGCACTCGGAGCTTTCGCGGCTCTTCTCTCGCTCTTTCCCGCAGAGCTCCGGCGATGCACAACTCGAACCGCGAAAGCCGCAATGAGCTTTGTGCAAGCTGCGCAGAAGAAACAAGGCACTAAACCGGCAAATGTCCAGCTAATCTCCCACGTGAAAAGGGTCAGCAAGGAAAGCTCTTGCTAACAGCCCAGAAGCATTGCGACGCTTCTCTGGATGATTTGCCCACCAACACTTCACATCAGCTCAAGCCGGCTGCCCGGAGGAAAAGAGGCTAGGAAAGATCGTAGCAGGCACGGTTGTTGCTGCACGAGAAGTGCCTGCTCCGGAGGCTTCTTGCGAGCAGCGCTAAAAGCACGCGAACATCGCGTTTCTGTGCTTTCCTGAACAGCTTGCGCTGGGACAGTTACAGCCGTGTTTTGCAAGCTGTCCGGGGTTCTGAGGCACTAAAAGTGCGGATGTGTGGCGACTGTGCAAGACGAGAACCGGCTGCTCTGAAAGCCCTTCCTGCTCGTCACGTACGCTTTCTAGCAGCTCTACGGACACACACGCGTCAGCCTCTTCACTGTCCTACACAGCTAGCACGCTGGCAGTTACCGTCAACTTGGAAGCAGCCGCGCAGAAGGCAGTCGCCCTGCAACCGGCGAACAGCGCACATTCGCGGCTACACGCGAGCTGGCCGCACTCGGAGCTTTCGCGGCTCTTCTCTCGCTCTTTCCCGCAGAGCTCCGGCGATGCACAACTCGAACCGCGAAAGCCGCAATGAGCTTTGTGCAAGCTGCGCAGAAGAAACAAGGCACTAAACCGGCAAATGTCCAGCTAATCTCCAACGTGAAAAGGGTCAGCAAGGAAAGCTCTTGCTAACAGCCCAGAAGCATTGCGACGCTTCTCTGGATGATTTGCCCACCAACACTTCACATCAGCTCAAGCCGGCTGCCCGGAGGAAAAGAGGCTAGGAAAGATCGTAGCAGGCACGGTTGTTGCTGCACGAGAAGTGCCTGCTCCGGAGGCTTCTTGCGAGCAGCGCTAAAAGCACGCGAACATCGCGTTTCTGTGCTTTCCTGAACAGCTTGCGCTGGGACAGTTACAGCCGTGTTTTGCAAGCTGTCCGGGGTTCTGAGGCACTAAAAGTGCGGATGTGTGGCGACTGTGCAAGACGAGAACCGGCTGCTCTGAAAGCCCTTCCTGCTCGTCACGTACGCTTTCTAGCAGCTCTACGGACACACACGCGTCAGCCTCTTCACTGTCCTACACAGCTAGCACGCTGGCAGTTACCGTCAACTTGGAAGCAGCCGCGCAGAAGGCAGTCGCCCTGCAACCGGCGAACAGCGCACATTCGCGGCTACACGCGAGCTGGCCGCACTCGGAGCTTTCGCGGCTCTTCTCTCGCTCTTTCCCGCAGAGCTCCGGCGATGCACAACTCGAACCGCGAAAGCCGCAATGAGCTTTGTGCAAGCTGCGCAGAAGAAACAAGGCACTAAACCGGCAAATGTCCAGCTAATCTCCCACGTGAAAAGGGTCAGCAAGGAAAGCTCTTGCTAACAGCCCAGAAGCATTGCGACGCTTCTCTGGATGATTTGCCCACCAACACTTCACATCAGCTCAAGCCGGCTGCCCGGAGGAAAAGAGGCTAGGAAAGATCGTAGCAGGCACGGTTGTTGCTGCACGAGAAGTGCCTGCTCCGGAGGCTTCTTGCGAGCAGCGCTAAAAGCACGCGAACATCGCGTTTCTGTGCTTTCCTGAACAGCTTGCGCTGGGACAGTTACAGCCGTGTTTTGCAAGCTGTCCGGGGTTCTGAGGCACTAAAAGTGCGGATGTGTGGCGACTGTGCAAGACGAGAACCGGCTGCTCTGAAAGCCCTTCCTGCTCGTCACGTACGCTTTCTAGCAGCTCTACGGACACACACGCGTCAGCCTCTTCACTGTCCTACACAGCTAGCACGCTGGCAGTTACCGTCAACTTGGAAGCAGCCGCGCAGAAGGCAGTCGCCCTGCAACCGGCGAACAGCGCACATTCGCGGCTACACGCGAGCTGGCCGCACTCGGAGCTTTCGCGGCTCTTCTCTCGCTCTTTCCCGCAGAGCTCCGGCGATGCACAACTCGAACCGCGAAAGCCGCAATGAGCTTTGTGCAAGCTGCGCAGAAGAAACAAGGCACTAAACCGGCAAATGTCCAGCTAATCTCCCACGTGAAAAGGGTCAGCAAGGAAAGCTCTTGCTAACAGCCCAGAAGCATTGCGACTCTTCTCTGGATGATTTGCCCACCAACACTTCACATCAGCTCAAGCCGGCTGCCCGGAGGAAAAGAGGCTAGGAAGATCGTAGCAGGCACGGTTGTTGCTGCACGAGAAGTGCCTGCTCCGGAGGCTTCTTGCGAGCAGCGCTAAAAGCACGCGAACATCGCGTTTCTGTGCTTTCCTGAACAGCTTGCGCTGGGACAGTTACAGCCGTGTTTTGCAAGCTGTCCGGGGTTCTGAGGCACTAAAAGTGCGGATGTGTGGCGACTGTGCAAGACGAGAACCGGCTGCTCTGAAAGCCCTTCCTGCTCGTCACGTACGCTTTCTAGCAGCTCTACGGACACACACGCGTCAGCCTCTTCACTGTCCTACACAGCTAGCACGCTGGCAGTTACCGTCAACTTGGAAGCAGCCGCGCAGAAGGCAGTCGCCCTGCAACCGGCGAACAGCGCACATTCGCGGCTACACGCGAGCTGGCCGCACTCGGAGCTTTCGCGGCTCTTCTCTCGCTCTTTCCCGCAGAGCTCCGGCGATGCACAACTCGAACCGCGAAAGCCGCAATGAGCTTTGTGCAAGCTGCGCAGAAGAAACAAGGCACTAAACCGGCAAATGTCCAGCTAATCTCCAACGTGAAAAGGGTCAGCAAGGAAAGCTCTTGCTAACAGCCCAGAAGCATTGCGACGCTTCTCTGGATGATTTGCCCACCAACACTTCACATCAGCTCAAGCCGGCTGCCCGGAGGAAAAGAGGCTAGGAAAGATCGTAGCAGGCACGGTTGTTGCTGCACGAGAAGTGCCTGCTCCGGAGGCTTCTTGCGAGCAGCGCTAAAAGCACGCGAACATCGCGTTTCTGTGCTTTCCTGAACAGCTTGCGCTGGGACAGTTACAGCCGTGTTTTGCAAGCTGTCCGGGGTTCTGAGGCACTAAAAGTGCGGATGTGTGGCGACTGTGCAAGACGAGAACCGGCTGCTCTGAAAGCCCTTCCTGCTCGTCACGTACGCTTTCTAGCAGCTCTACGGACACACACGCGTCAGCCTCTTCACTGTCCTACACAGCTAGCACGCTGGCAGTTACCGTCAACTTGGAAGCAGCCGCGCAGAAGGCAGTCGCCCTGCAACCGGCGAACAGCGCACATTCGCGGCTACACGCGAGCTGGCCGCACTCGGAGCTTTCGCGGCTCTTCTCTCGCTCTTTCCCGCAGAGCTCCGGCGATGCACAACTCGAACCGCGAAAGCCGCAATGAGCTTTGTGCAAGCTGCGCAGAAGAAACAAGGCACTAAACCGGCAAATGTCCAGCTAATCTCCAACGTGAAAAGGGTCAGCAAGGAAAGCTCTTGCTAACAGCCCAGAAGCATTGCGACTCTTCTCTGGATGATTTGCCCACCAACACTTCACATCAGCTCAAGCCGGCTGCCCGGAGGAAAAGAGGCTAGGAAAGATCGTAGCAGGCACGGTTGTTGCTGCACGAGAAGTGCCTGCTCCGGAGGCTTCTTGCGAGCAGCGCTAAAAGCACGCGAACATCGCGTTTCTGTGCTTTCCTGAACAGCTTGCGCTGGGACAGTTACAGCCGTGTTTTGCAAGCTGTCCGGGGTTCTGAGGCACTAAAAGTGCGGATGTGTGGCGACTGTGCAAGACGAGAACCGGCTGCTCTGAAAGCCCTTCCTGCTCGTCACGTACGCTTTCTAGCAGCTCTACGGACACACACGCGTCAGCCTCTTCACTGTCCTACACAGCTAGCACGCTGGCAGTTACCGTCAACTTGGAAGCAGCCGCGCAGAAGGCAGTCGCCCTGCAACCGGCGAACAGCGCACATTCGCGGCTACACGCGAGCTGGCCGCACTCGGAGCTTTCGCGGCTCTTCTCTCGCTCTTTCTCGCAGAGCTCCGGCGATGCACAACTCGAACCGCGAAAGCCGCAATGAGCTTTGTGCAAGCTGCGCAGAAGAAACAAGGCACTAAACCGGCAAATGTCCAGCTAATCTCCAACGTGAAAAGGGTCAGCAAGGAAAGCTCTTGCTAACAGCCCAGAAGCATTGCGACGCTTCTCTGGATGATTTGCCCACCAACACTTCACATCAGCTCAAGCCGCTGCCCGGAGGAAAAGAGGCTAGGAAAGATCGTAGCAGGCACGGTTGTTGCTGCACGAGAAGTGCCTGCTCCGGAGGCTTCTTGCGAGCAGCGCTAAAAGCACGCGAACATCGCGTTTCTGTGCTTTCCTGAACAGCTTGCGCTGGGACAGTTACAGCCGTGTTTTGCAAGCTGTCCGGGGTTCTGAGGCACTAAAAGTGCGGATGTGTGGCGACTGTGCAAGACGAGAACCGGCTGCTCTGAAAGCCCTTCCTGCTCGTCACGTACGCTTTCTAGCAGCTCTACGGACACACACGCGTCAGCCTCTTCACTGTCCTACACAGCTAGCACGCTGGCAGTTACCGTCAACTTGGAAGCAGCCGCGCAGAAGGCAGTCGCCCTGCAACCGGCGAACAGCGCACATTCGCGGCTACACGCGAGCTGGCCGCACTCGGAGCTTTCA